>NW_016690407.1:370744-417135 GCF_001604755.1 Lepidothrix coronata | reverse complement strand
GGTCGCAGCGGTGAGAGTCCTGCACCCTAACCACTAGACCACCAGAGGCCATAGGAAATACACAACTTCTCCTTATTTCCCATCACCAACATCACTAACAACTAAGGTGTTGAGCTCACTTTCTGTCTAAAGCTACATACGTTGAACACAAAAAGTAAAAAAATATTCCTTAATGATGTTTGAAAAGACCAGACCTTGAACTAGGAAACTAACCAAGAAGATAATTTCCAATAAAGAAATAGAAAAATGTCTATATCAATGTCGGAGACACCATGAGGATCTTAAAATAGTGTATACAATTCTGTTCATACATCCTGGAGTGAAACATATTAAAACTAAAGTCAAACTTCAGTCAGTTTGGGAAAGAGCTGTTTATTGTGACTAGAGGAAATACACCCATTTAGAAGGGACTGCAAACTTATGGCTTTCTTAAACTGGAAAATCAAAGACTGGTGAGAAATATGTCTTCAGTCAATAAACATGTCAGGATAAAAGCAGCAAGAGAAAGGTGAAGAGATATTTGAGCTAAAAGCTAATATGTGCATAACAATAAACAAGTACAAAGTGTTCAAGCATAAATTTTGCATGAAAATTAGGAAGCGCTTCCTAACCTCAGAAAAATAAAAGACCTTGAAAACTAACAAAAGAAGTGGAGCAGATCTCAGAAATTCTAAGATGGAGCTAATAAAAAAGCTTTTATGACACATTTGCTCATGGTAGGGATATTTAAACAACACAGCCCTGGAAATTCCCCACAACACGTATGTTTAGACCATCCCCCATGTTAAAAGTGTCACGTACCTCCCTATACAATATCATACCCTATCATAGAATGGTTTGGGTTGTAAGGGGTCTTAAAATTTATCTAGTTCCTACTCCTCTGCCATGGGCAGGGACATCTTCCACTAGACCTGGTTGCTCAGAGCCCCAGCCAAACCAGCCTTGAACACGTCCAGGGATGGGGCATCCATAGCTTCTCCAGGCAACCTGTTCCAGCCCCTCACCACCTTCACAGTGAATTGTTCCAGTGTTAATTTCAGGTTTTCTGTAAGTCCACAGGGTACATAAGCAATAGTACATTCATACGTAAACAATGTTTAGGGATGCTTAAGCTGAATGTGGTCTTTGTTGCACCTATGAATAAAAAAGGACCAGAAGACTGCTCTGAATAAGAAACCAGCTCTAGAATGCATAAGAACTACCAGCTGCAGAGCTTACTTCTGGTCTGGTTGATCTATCAACTTTTCTGTCAATGTCTAATGTGCTGTTGTACATATATAATAGCAAGTTTCTAATAATAAGTATTAGAATTCCTGTATACAATTATATATATGTATATTGATATACATATGTGTGTATATTTATGTATATGAATATAAAAGTGCAACTATAGAGGTATAAATATACATACCCATTAACTAATATGTAATACCTCTAATGGAGAGATGGATACCTCTAATAACAAGATGTTTACTGGAAGGCTGTTAATGGCTTTTAACACTTTTAGTGAAACACTTCAACATTTCTCTAACATAATGGTTTGAAAAGGCCCGGGGTCAATACAAATGTAATATATGGAGGCTAAAAGAAAATTTGACAGAAAATTTGTTCAAAGAGAACAATAAGGTGGCATGTAAAAACAATAATGGTCCATTATGATGTCTTATTAGAGAAATTAAAGCATTGCACACACTGCCTGACTCATAGTGTCTGGCTTTTCTAGTGAACAACTTGAAATCTGCATTTTCAACTCAAGTAGTGATTTTTGAAGTAGAATTTCCTTTTCAACTCTAAATATTTAATAATATCAGATGTGGCAAACTTGTTTGGGAAATTCAAAAGGCAGAAAGCCACTGGACAACTACAAATACTGTTTGGTTAGGCAAGCACTAACTTTTGTGTGCAAACAGGTTAAACGAAGTCTTTGAAGGTGCAAACAGTAGCAATTCATCTTCCGCAAATGTACAGAAAGATTCGTCTTCTGGGAAGCTTTATAGATAGAGCAGTATAGAAAAAAATGTAACATATGTGTACTAACATATGGAGGATCTATACTACACAACCTTTCTAATTAGAAATGTACCTGCAGCATTGAATTCAGTTTGAAGGATATATCTACCTGAAGTTGTGCAGCATATCACCAGTAAATTTTCATGGCAGCCTTTCCTCAGGAAGGTGGAAATTCCCTCCAGTGATGTAATTTATACTAATATATCAACTAAAATGTACTTTAGCAACCAAACTTCCTGATACATTGGTGTGGTTACTCTTTCTATTACAAAGGAACTAGAAAAAATATTTCTATGAAGACATGATTATACTTAGAAGAATTTATCATGCAGTCTACCTATAAACATTATCTCTCCATCTCACTGTAGTGTAAATATTTGTGATTGCAACCCGAAGTATTTACTCGCAAAAAGAAAAAAACACAAAACCAAAACAAACAGCAAACGGCAAAATGCTGCATTCAAATTTGTGCAGGGTGAAGGTTCAGAATTTGTCTCATCACACAGGCATTAAAGTACACTTTTCTATGGATATATATGGAGGATATCTGTCTGAATTTATCCTATTGGAAGTGACTAGTATACAAACTGCATTCATTTTATAGAAGAAAATAAATATAATTTTCCAGTGTTTGGAAACATTAAGCAAATTAATTGGATTAAATTCCTTACTTGGGATAAACAGAGAGGGTACTACAGAAATCAAGGACATGACTCATTCATTAAACACTTTATTTCTAGCCCTTCCACAATATTTATTGTACTAGCATCTAGCAGACTTGTGAAATACTGGGAAGATTTAATGTGCATTCTACTTCTGTGAGTTACAGATTTACCACCTCCTTTTTGCTGATGCAAGTCTGAATCCCAGAGTCAATAAGCCAAAGTTACCCAAGTCTGGGAACTTGAATCCAAATCACTTGAATCAAGCATAGCTGAAATAACAATCTCCTCTCCCCTTCCCTTTTCAGCGGTACTTTATAAGTAAATGAAAGAATTAAATTTTTAGACTAGATAGAACAATGGGAATTATAGCAAAATGTGTTTTGCAAGGACTGCTAGAGATTAGCTTATCCTTTTCTGGACTGACACACTTGGCCTGATTCATTCCTGCAGTTCTCTAAATGTTTTTAAGGTATTCTGTATTAGCAGTCTCTCTTTTTATTTCTTTTTTTTTCCCCCCTACTGTTGTCCAAATTAAATCTTTCTCTATCAGATATATGTATACACATATGATTCTTTTTTCCTTCATTGAGTCAAGTTGTCTTGGTTCCAACCAGGACAAGGTTAATTTTCGCTGTAGCCTGGAGGGGTTTTGGCTAGGACCTGGAGGTTATTCTATACCACCTCAGCACCTCATATCATTTTCCAGAGGCAGAAGAAGAGGTCCCTTCCAGCTGAGTAAGTGCAGTGGAGGGAGCGGTAGGGTTGTGCCGGTTCCCTCTGTTATTGATACTGTAACTTACTGTTTGTTTTCTTATTCCACTGCTGTTTCCAGTAAATTGTTCTTATCTCAACCCATGGTCTTTACACACCCCTTTGTGCCTCTAATTCTCTATCCTGCCACAGGAGGAGAGGGAAAGGGAAGAGAAGGGGGAAGTGAGCAGGTGGCTCTTGGTTTGGAGTGTTTCAGTGGGAACATTAAATTGGGAAAAACTATTTCTAAACTATGATACAAGCAGAACAGGCTTTTTGTTTCTTCAGGCTTTATCACATCCATTCTGAGTGTTTTCTTTTTTAACTGCTAAATTCCCAATACCAAGTATATTTTTCAGTTGTCATTTTTGTTCATATATGTCTGTCTAGCTGCACTGAATCACCAAATTTATATGTCAGTTTTGGTGATGTTGGTTGTTCTGGAGGGCTTTTGTTTGTTTTTTATTGGTTTGGTTTGGGTTTTTTGAGAAACAAATCAAAAAGGCTAAATAGGAAAAGGACCTCCTATATCTAGAACAAGTGGCACAAAATGCAGTTATTTTCCTTTTCACTACCCTTTGATGCTTCTACCTGCTCAGGGACATATTTTGATTTACAGGAAAAAGTTCACATAGTATAGGCAATGGACCACTCTTATTCTGAGGACTTCATGAAATTATCTTTGAAAAAGAAAAACATAAACTTTCTTAGTATCTACTCTATAATCTCTCCCTGGATCTTAAAATGAGCTTAAAGTGGCTGAACTTAAGTATTTGTGCCACTGTATGTTTGCATTTACCTGTACTTACCATTCAATATAGACCACAGGTGAGTCTTCTTCTGGAGCCTTTCAGTTGTTGCAACTGATAGGTCAGACCACTAACACAGAAAACGAAAAAGATATTAAATTTTTAATTTGCAGAACCTAAAATATTTGCCCAGGGATTTGTACTGTTTAGTTCAAAATTATATGAAACTTTATTTTTGGTGTAGCGAGGTTTGATTGCATAAAGAAGTGCTGACTCATGAACTGAATGGCAAGACATCACAGTGTGAAACTCTGCAGACAGACAAAACTTGGCAGCCTTCATCAAAACCTAAGGAAAATAGTTACATAAAAATAATATGGCAATACATTCAAGGTCCTAAAGAGGTGCGGACTATCACAAACTCCATGGTGAATGCTTCGAAATAGCAAAGAAGTAGAACAAACTTTTTGTTAAATTTTAAGATACTGTAAGCCTTTGTATTAGGAGACTCCTGAGAAAGGGAGAAAAACAGCTGTTGGGAGTTTTGTACTTAAATCCCAGTGGCTGGACAGGAAATATTTTCACTTCTGGGTTTTGTGTTTTGGCTCACTGAGAAAGCGCAATGCTTTTACCTTTTGACACATGCTTTTATTTCTGCTGGTTTGCTCTGCTTCCACCTCTACTGATCTTCTGAGTTTTTCTTTGAGAGGAACATTAAGATTTACTGCAGTAGGAGAGTGTATGGAAATTTTCTAAATGACCTAACATCACTCCTGCTCTTTGTAGAGACATGAAGGGAGAAAAGGGAAGACTGGGTCAGAGTCAGATGAGGTGGAGTCAGTGTTGTACCATCTATCTATTCCTTTCAAATGAAGGAGGACAGGAGCAATTCAGCAATATGATCAAATAACTGAATAGGAATTTGGAATACTGCTTCCTGCATAAAAGTTAGCAGAATCACTTAATAAGAGGTGCCTTTTGCCAGAATATGAAAATGCTTTAAAAGTCTCTCAGCCCTGACACATGGTGGAAGAGTGATTGCCTCACTTAGACTGAGCAGACACTTCTTGAAAGATGTACCTTTGTGTTATATATATATATGTTACCTTATAATCCAAGTAAATGGGATGAAGAATAACTTTGGCTTGATTCAACAGCTACTGTCAGACTTCTCAAAAATTTCTGGGAAGAGGATCAGTAAAAGAATATTTACAAGTGCACAGTAACTTGTAAATAGTTACTAGTATACTTACTAGTTGATATTTTCTTCCAACTTGTGGGGATTTACCTCTACAATGCAAAAATAATCCAGATCTTGGGTAAATCTTTACTTATTTTTTTCACAGACTTTCACATTCAACCAGTTCTGGAGGTACTTCATAAAAATGGGCTTCTCTTACTGGAGTGGAATAAAAGACAGCCTGCACACCTGCCTTCTGAAGCAGAATTGCTTTTTGGCAACCTCAGTTTTTGGGACAGTCTGTGGCAGGCTAATCTCAGAGATGTGCAACATTCACTCAAAGACCTGAGTCGTGGACATTCACAGATTGACTGACATTTAGCAAACTCCTTTGGATCACAGAGCAATCAATTTTTTACTACTGGTGGGGCTGGTGAACTCTTAGTAACATTAGAATGATGGAACCACTTTCAGCTTGCATATTTTGAAGAATATGAAAACTCATGAGCATGCTTACAGTGTACCATTTTGTACCAAATCATTATATTCTTGCCAAGTGCACTTAGTGATTTTCTGTACAGTTTCCAAAACACTGTTGTTCAACTTTCATTCAAAACAATATTTTTCTTTATTTTGCACTTTTGATTTCCAAGGAAAAATAAGCTCAGGCCTCTCTCCTAAAGTTCACTGCTTTTCCCCATTGTGAAGTCCACAAGAAACTTGCATTTCATTTCTTCCTTGTTTCAAATGCCCAGCCATCCCCACTCAGGTGGTGATAAAACATCTTGTTTATCTCCAGTCACATCGCTGGGACTCTTGTCATGCTATTTCAGAAATGTGCTGCAGCTAGCTACAGGTACCAAATGGAATCACAGAAAGGTAGAGGTTCTTGATTGAATTTATTTGTGTTTGAATCTGTCAGGGATAACAGTCAACAAATAATAAAATAGATTCAAGCCTCTGTAAGCCATCAGCTACCTGCTATCTCTGGGCTATTAGAGGGGCCCTCAGAATGACAACACAAATTCATGCTGGCAGGCCAATCACAACCTAAAAAAAGCCCTACATTAGCTCACCTCACCAACTTAGTCAGTAGAGTGACAGCAATGTTGAAATTTATTTTTTCCTGATATTAGTTGTGAATTGTTTTATCACATTATTTTTACTCTCAGCCTTTTGTAGTCCTTTAAATGCTGATATTGTTGATGGTTCTGAAATACAGCCTATCTAGTTACTCTTTCAAGAAATAAGGGTTTGGTTCTACTCTTTTTTTTGTTGTTGTTTTTTTTAATTTTATTTCCCCAAATAGGCTGAAGCTCTTGTTTCATTTCTTTCCCTTCTGTACAACTAAATCATGTAAATTGCAGGGAACTGCAAAAGTCAAAGTATTCATCACAGGCATCATAATTATTAATAATCAATTATTCTTCAATGTTAGTACCATTTCACTTACTGCTCACTACTTTCACTCGCTTTTATAGAATGAGTCAAAGTCTGTACTGTTTGTATCACCTGCAAATGCATAAATTAACCATAAGCATTTACAATGATACCTTACTTAATAAGGTTCTGTAAAGGAGCAGAGCAAAATGTACTGTTAGTAAACAGAGTGAATATTTAAGGATGTGAAAAGAAATGAAATCAATGCAGTAGTCTGAAGCAACAATTTTTTTTTTTTTAACAACAATGAAATCTTGTCCTCTTGCCATTAACTTCCAGTGGTCTGGGTTTCCACTCTCATGGACTGAATCTGAACAGAAAAGGATGATCATAGGTTTTTGTGGGGTTGGTTTGTTTTTTTTTTCTTTACATTGTTGGCTTTGAGAATACAGTCTAAAGCACCCTGTCTAAAGCACCTGAGGCTCCAGAACTGATGTTAGAGATGATGGAGAAGGGAGAAAATAAAAGAAACCTGTAAGTTATTTAATTTCCTTTTATTGTTTGTAATCACTGTATACCAGTATTTGTGCTCATTAAAAAATATCTTCAAGTTTTCTGTGTGATCTCATTTGGTTTCTAGAAAGTCTGCATTATTAATCTGAACCAGTTATGGGAGAGAATTTAGTTTGAAACCAATGAAGGTAAATGGTGAGGTTCACCTGGGACTGCACCAAAACTTGGATTTGACCTTTGTACAAGGCCTTAGAAATCATACACAGGCAAATTTCAGCACCTCTGAGTTGTCAGTCATCTGATTTTCTTCAGCCCTCATTATCACACAGTATATTTGGGAGAAGCCTGAAAATATCTAGAAAAATTGGCTCCTTTTTGAATCCTGTGGAGTTACACATAAATGAAGAAATGACTTGTGGATTCAGATGTAGGGCCAAACATATAACACAAGCATATTGCAACATCCTAATTTGTCTTGTGCTCTTTTTCTTCTCTTAAAATTCTATGAGCACTGAGCACGAGCATTTTCCTTTGCGACTCCTGCAACTTTTCATGGCAGAATTCCTTTTTTTTTCCATTATTTCGATATTTTTTCATATTCTCTCTGAATCCCTTTTAGCAACCCCTTAGCATGTTTTGTAATTTCTATCTTGCAACTGTATTGTTTAACTATGAAGCCTAGTAAATAAAAAAAACACGAGAAAGACTTGGCTTCTTAAAGTTGCATTATGAAATAAATCTTTTCACTCCTAGTATACATTCACCTATGGCCTTGCTTACAGCACATAAGCACACTTCAAGTAATTTAGAGGTGAATAAACCCTCCTATTTAAGTAACCAGTATTGTGCTCCTACTGCATACAAACTCCTACATATATCATAAGTCTGACACAGTCCAGTAATAGTAGAGTATAACTGCTGTGCAGAAATGCATGCAACATGTACAGAAATGTAAGCAACAGCTGTCAGCTAAAATTCTTTGCAATTTTCTCTTGAAATAAATTTACCTTTTCTTTCTGCCTACTTTACTTACAACTTGATATCACACAGAACCAGAATAAGATTCAATAACTTTTTAAAACACCTTTCCTATTTTCGCGATACAGTGGATATTTTTGTAGGCAGATTAAAAATTCATACTAAGAAAATTGCTTCTCATGTGATTGACAAGACATTAGCAAATAGAGTACTACTAGTACTAGAGTACTACTATAAGTCTGAAGCTGTGTCAAGGGAGGTTTAGGCTGGATATTAGGGAAAGGTTTTTCACCCATAGGGTGGTTGGGCAGTGGAACAGGCTCCCCAGAGAAGTGGTCACAGCACCAAGCCTGACAGAATTCAAGAAATATTTAGACAATGCTCTCAGACACATGGGGAGATTTTTGGGGCTGTCCTGTGCAAGGCTAGGAGTTGGACTTCTATGATTCTTGTGAGTCCCATCCAATTCAGGATATTCTCTGTTTCTATGATTTTATGATCCTATGATTCTACTAAGGAACTTATTTTTCGGGCAATCTTTAGAGTTTCTAAAAAGAAAAAAAAAGAAACTAGAATCTAGAGATCTCTATTCTCTTTACATCTGTGACTTCCCTTGTTAGAATTCTGCCTTGAATGATACACTGAAATATGTATCTTGTGTCACACTGTTCATCAACATGTCACATTATATCATGTCACTTTATGTGGCTCAATATGACAAATGCATCTCTAAAGCAATGCGTCATCATGCCCCTTGGTATGAGGAAATGTGAAAACAAAAATTCTTATTTTGTTTACAGTACACTACTTCCAGAAATAGAAGGAAAAAAAAGGGAAAAAAAATCAAACAGCATAAAACAAACATCAAAAACAGCCCCTACTTAGCTTTGTAATATTTTATGCAAATGAAAGGAAAGTGTGGTATCTCCTTCATTCATCTTAAAACAAAAAAAAAAAAAACCAAAAAAAACCAAACAAACAAAAATAGAAGTATACAAATAAATACATGCTCAGAATGCATAATTTCAATTTGTTGTTCCTTTGATTTTAATGATAGTAAGAACATGCCTATAAGCAAGGTGTAAGCATTTGTTATATGTGTTATATTTGTTATGTATGTTGAATTTCCTAGCTATATAGATAGCTAGGAAAATTACAGACTTGGGAAAAATTACTAACAGACTGAACATGTAGTAAATTCTTGTTTTCTTGAGAAAAAATAATTGTATCTAATTATTTAAAACATACATATTAATTAATATTAGGGGTAATTTTATTTTTTTTTTCTTTTCTAGTTTCTTTAAAACATATTGCTTTGTGTGGCCATGTTTTGGTAATTGGGAGTTTATAGAGGTGGTTTCTCTGAGAAGCTGCTAGGGACTTCCCCTGTGTCTGTCAGAGCTAATGCCCACTGGCCCCAAGACTGACCCATCACTGGCCAAGTTCGAGCCCATCAGTGATGGCAGTAGCATCTTTGGGATAACAGATTTAAGAAGCAGTGGGAAAAATCCTGCAGAACAGCAGCCAGAGAGAGGAGTGAGAATATGTGAGAGAAACAGTTCTGCAGACACGGAGGTCAGTAAAGAAGGAGGAGGAGGCAGTGATCCAGGTGCCAGTGAAGACACACCCCTGCAGCCCATGGGGAAGACCATGGTGATGCAGGCTGTCTCCCTGCAGCCCATGAAGATCCATGATGAGGCAGATATCCACCTGCAGTCCGTGGAGAGCCCAACAACAAAGCAGGAGGCTGTGACTCCATGGGAAGATGGAGCAGGCTCCTGGCAGGACCTGTGGACCCATGGAGAGAGGAGTTCATGCTGGAGCAGGTTTGCTGCCAGGCCTTGTGACCCCATGGGGGACCCACACTGGAGCAGTCTATTCCTGAAGAACTGAAACCCATGGAGGGACCCAGGCTGGAGCAGGGAAAGAGGGTAAGGAGTCTTCCCTCTAAGGAAGAAGCAATGGCAGAGACAATGTTTGATGAACAGCATACAATCCCCATTTCCTGTCCTCCTGCACTGGTAGTGGGGAAGAGCTAGAGAACTGGGGAGTGAAGTTGAGCCTGGGGAGGAGGGATGGGCAGGAAAAGATGTTTTTACAATTTTGATTTTATTTCTCATTATACTACTTTGTTTTAATTGGTAGTAAGTTAAATTAATTTCCCCAAGTTGACTGTTTTGCCCATGATAGTAGTTGCTGAGTGATCTTCCCCCTGCCCTAATCTCAATCCCTAAGCTTTTCATTGTATTTTATCTCCCTTGTCCAGCTGCAGAGGGGAGCTATAGAGTGGCTTTGGTCAGCACCTGACATCCAGTCAGGGTCAAACAACCACACAAATTTTATAAAATAATTCCATATTATATTGAACTGGCTTAGTGTGCAATACACTGAATTCACCAATATGTTCTGTTTGCTGTTTATTGCTGTGTTGAAATATGGTGTAAAACTACATTAGTTGTCTGAGGAGGCCAGACACTGGGCATTGGGTTACTTTGGTCCATTAAGGTTGTATTTCCAATGAGTCAAAGTCGTTCTCCTGTAAAGCTGCATCTAACATTGCAGGTTAAAGTAGAAGGCAATGATTCACTGGTCACTGCTCCTTTCCCTGGCACCAAGCTGCTTTTCTGTTTCTCTATAATACGCCCTCGTTTGCTAGAGGCCACAGTTTTAAGCCCCTCCTATGTTTTAAAATATCAAAGACATTATTCATCGCTCAACCTTGAGACTTATTTTACTCAAGGTTTTGAATATGTGAGAAGAAAGGACTAACAGTGTTGGAAATCAAAGTCCTGTGTACAAATACCTAGAAGAACATGTTGTATCCAAACATGCCGAACTTAATCCATCCCTGTCTGTTTGCTTTAACCCTTATCATAGAATCATAGAATATTTAAGGTTGGAAAAGACCTCTAAGACCATTCAACTACTAACCCATTGCTGCCAACTCCACCACTAAACCATAACCCCAAGCACCACACCTTCACATTTTTTGAAAATTTCTGAAGAGATTATATCAGGTCTTTGAGGGCTTAGAGAGTATACTCTTCCCATGTACCTTGTCTTAAAGTCTGCCCCAAGATTTTGGATAATATTGTGTACTTGTGTTGAGAGAAAGAAACTAGTTTTAGATGGTGACAGCATCTGCACAGAGTGGGTCAAGAAAATACCTGATCTGAACTTAATCTCAAAACTCAGAGATAAAGGCTCCATGATCCAGTTTCCAAAATGAAAGTAGATCAAGTCACCAGAAACAAACACCAATGGCTGTACTACATCCTCAGTGTATGCATTTGTAGGCATCTGAGCAAACTGAAGAAATATACTGCAACAACATATTGTTCTGACTTGGAGTGCTTTCCAAGCTAACATACACCCTGAAAGATTTTACATCCATCCATATCTCTGCATTTGCAAGATCTAACCTAGATATTTTAAGCAGGTCTGGGCAACATGGGTAAACATAAACTCAAATGACATTGGGATTGTAGTATGATATGTAGTGTAATTTCATGTCTTAAAAAAGATTAAAAAATAATAATATTGAATAATTAAATTAAAAAATCAGTGAGAAAAACTCCCATTTTTCCAGTAAAATATCAATCAATCAGTTTTTAGAAGATAGGAATATTTTTTGTTTTTCTTCTCTTTTTACATCCATCAAGAATACAATAGATCAGTCCACTGTTTGTAAATGTTCATGTTATCACTCTCAGATTCACATCTTTCAGTTCAATTCAATACCAAGATTGATTTACTTCTGATGTAGAAAAAATGGGCAATTCTTTTTAACAACAAAAAATTGCATTCTTTTTCTTGATACTTCTCGTGCTATTCATATGATTTTCTTAACTAGGAGCTGATGCTCTGTGCCAGTTCTATTCCTTCTTATGCTTCATGTTGTTCTTATGGAAAACAGGGGGAAGACAAATGTTTTTCACATGATGTCAGATAGTTTTAATGGACATACTTGAGAAAAGCGAAAGACTAGATTGCAAAGCTTAGTTATTTGGATGAGGACTTAATTAGGAACTCAGTTCTATAAAACTATTATTGCTTTCTGTTCTTGTTTGTTCTTTGTGTAATATGAACAATGACATGCCAATTGTGTATGATTATAGATAGTCATTTATGGAACTAGATTTTGCCTCTACACTTAATTATGCTTTTGCCAGTGAGTTAAGAATTCTATTGCCACTGAGGTGTTTAATTGAATATATTTTTGTTATTTTTTTTCTATTAATACGTGTATTGATAGCTGTTTTGGTCACCCTTCTGTGCTATTCTCCCTACTTCTTTATATGACAAATTTTCTGGTGACCAAATATAACTAATGTAAAAATCTTATAAAATATGATTCTTTGTATGTATGTTTTAAAAGTATGCAAATACATATCTTTATGATATATATTTCTATAATATATATTTATATACTTATATGTTATATTTACATGATATAAATATTTTAAAATATTATCTTGTAAAATTTAAGCATTGATAATACTTGTTCCTATTGAATATTTATTTTTATTTTAGGAAAAAAAATTGTCTGCTTTCCTAAATATATCTACATACTGTAACCAAATATTAAGTCTATATTCACGTGCATGTTCATGTGCAAGTATACACAGCACAATTTTTCAACAACAACTTTTGGAATTATTGGTCAGTGTCAGCTGGTTCTGAGAGATAGATACCTCAAAGACAGCAAGATTTGACAAGCTTTGTGAAAATAGGTGACTGCTTAGAAGAAAAAAATTTTGCCATTAACATTAGTTAACATTAGTTGTTAAATAATCTTTGCTTGACTTGGGAAAACCTAAATGGGAAAGGAAGACACTGGAAGCCATGGAAATTATCATGGAACAAGTTTTTTGTCTTTTTTTTTTATGATGGGGGTTTTCTTTTTTCCCCCTTTGTATGTAGGAAGTAAGAAACGGGTGCAGGAGAGAATACATAATGCATTCATATGCACAGTAATAAAGATCAATGAAATACAAAAAGGTATTAATACATTAAGGAGAGGGGATTTCTATACTACTGTTCCTCCTAAAGAATTTGAATGTGTACTTTTAAGCATTATTTATCTACTTTGATTTGTACAGTCTAAATAAAAGCCATTTGTTCAGTGTCTTGGGTTTCTCTACTGACTTCTTCAAACCCCCTCCTTGCCCCCCATTCCTTTTCCCTAAAGCATTAACACACGTAGAAAAAAATTCTGCATGCTAACATAATGATATAATATTGAATCAACCCTTTAAACTTTCAATGTATGGAAATACATTAATTTGTCTTTAGAAGTTTCACATAGAAGAATTACTGTGTTGTTTGTGAAGTTTTCTTCTGACAGCCTGGATATCTTACTTCTGTGCATAAGACAAGATATGTATAATCTAAACTTAGGGAGGCAGAAGAGATGTATCTCAGGAAGCTGTTGACGGATTGGCAGCCAGTGTGGTTTTGTGTGGAAAAATAAAATCAGACAAAAAGCTTACCATAGCAAAAGAGATGACACAAGGGTTCCATACTCTAGAGGTTTTCAGAATTCCTCAGATTTCATGCTTTGGAAAAGCTCATGAAGTTCTGAATAAAGATCCTGCAAGATTCTCTGCGACAGCATGATCAGAATCAAGTCACTGAACCCACATTTTAAATTTCACCTACAATTAACTGTGCTTTCAATTCAAAAGGCTAAAAAACTAAATAGATTGAAAAAAATAAATAACAGACGTCCTATGTGGTATTCACATAAACTGGTTTTCTATTTGAAGGAATGTATTTTAATTAAGATGTAGGTTTAATTAACGGAACAGCACATTCCACTTCATCAAGACGTTTTCTGGTGGCATGAGATCTTGCATATGTCCATAAGGCTTGTTGAGTATGTGGTCCTCTCCTGCTAGGAACCTTATCGGCTTTTCAGAAAGATAAAGTGGTTCTTTGCACATAACTGAATTACCTTCCTAGGGTGCTCCTTTTTACCTTCTGTCACAGCCTCTTAGCCTGGAAAAAGAACCTGAAATATTTTTAACATTCAGAGGATTTTGAAAATTGATCTCAGTGTATCATGTGGAAGAGGAGAAAGAGATGCCCTCTTTGAAGGTCACAGAAAGGATATCTGAATGTTTAACTTTGTCATAATGAAATGGATTTTCTAAAAAGTCCTGTGGAGGAGTAAAAAAAATAAAAAAAAATTAAAAAATCACTCTTCTGTTTCAATGACAGTTCATATTGTCATAGCTTTATATCCCTTGCCGAAGGAAAAAGCTTCTTTTACTGTACAGTGCATGTTAGCTCTGATGAGCTTCCCTGAGCTTCATAGTATGCCTGCTTTCAGTGATGCAAACTATGGAGTGTTTAAGGTGACTAATCCCTCAGTAGTTTTCTCATGGCAAGTGCAAGTGAGACAGCTTCCACCACCCAGTCATCAACTTGTTAGCTTTGCTCACTGTCCAGCAGTCTCAAGAACTCAAATACTATTGTATTAGGCATTATGAGAACATATGGAGAGAACAAAAAGGAATTTCTTATTTCAAGTATCTGCCAACAAGTGTAGGACAAGAGAAAGTAGATGCATTCAGCTAAATTAGGGAGTAACAAGGAAAGAGAAAATAAGAAAGAAGCAATCAAGTTAGTGCAAGATCATTCAGGCAACAGAAGGAAGACAATGCTGCTGTCTGGCAACTATACATGAAAAGACTCTCTCAAGCATGGAGGATATGGCAGAAGAAATTATGGATCATACTGTTTAAAAATGATCCAAATATTTACATTTCCAAGATAAAACTGTGAATCAAACTTTGAATCCAGAACTGATGTTTTAGCAGACTAGAAAGAGATCAAGAATATTCTGAAAAGTAGAGAGGCATCATGCTTGACCAAAATTAGCAGACAGATCCAGTGGTTGCAAAGAAATATATATAAAAAGTGATAGGGTCCTTTTAGCAGCATTCTGAAATAGCAGGTGTTGGATAGTGCTGCTTCGATATAGTAAATGTTGAAGTAACTGAAACATGAAGAGAAGAAATATGAACAAGAGGTTTAGCTTTATAGATCAAGAGAAATTACTTAATTTTACAAATGGATAAAGAATTGTAATTCTTACCACAGTTAAACAGAAAGTAAATAAGACCTGTAGTGGCACTTCAGTTAAATTTAAACTGATGTTTCAACAGTAAAATGGCTTTGTCCATCATAATGGAGAAATGGTTAATGAAGAACACTTTGAGGAAGAAAAGGAAGGACATTTATAGTTTAGCTAAGCTGAATTTGAGCTACTAAATAAATATGGACACAAGCTTAAAAATTTGCACAACTGATGATTCTACATTGTTATTTCTCTCTGCAAACATGGTATATTATCATAGAGCCTTTTAGGTCAGGAAAGACCCTTAAAGTCGAGTCCAACCATTAACATAGCTGAGTCCACCACTAAACCATGTCCTTAAGTGTCAGATCTACACATCTTTTAAATATCTCCAGGATAGTGACTCAACCAGTTCCCTGGTCAGCCTGTTCCAGTGGTTGACAACCCCTATAGTGAAGAAATTTTTCCTAAAATCCAGTCAAAATCCTCCCTGGCACAACTTAAAGCTATGTCCTCTTGTCCTACCACTTGTTACTTGGGAAAAGAGACTGATCCTCACATTGCCATAATCTCCCTTCACATAGTTGTAGAGCAAAATAAAGTCCCAAGGGGCTTCTTATTCTCCAGGCTAAAAGACCTTAGCTCCCTCAGCCACTCCTCACAGGACCTTTACCAATTCTCTTGCTCTTTGGACATGCTCCAGTGCCTCAATATCTTTTCTGTAGTGAGGGGTCCAAAACTGGATGTCCGTCAATCTGTTTTGATACTGAGATATTCTGTTACACAGATATGCTTTTCCCTTATTTTTTAATACACGTTTTTTAGTTTGGTCAAATTACATAAAATATTTTCTCCAGAGTTGTTTCCTTTCATGAGAAAAAAACCCACAGAACAAAACAAAACAATACAGTGAAACTGTGGTAATATAGGGAAAACAGATGGAGTTTGCTTACCAGCTCTTTAATCTTTGGAAAGTCTGTACATGAGAGAAGATACAGGAAATACATAAGGAATGGTGGAAGACAGATAAATGCTCTGATGTGACTAGCTTTGTCCTTATAACTACATTATAGATGAGAAAAACATGCCGTCTACGCATTTTAGAGCAAATCACCAACAGTACATCAACAGATAAAAGAAGAAAAAAAGCCTACCTTTTATTGCACTATGTCAGAAAAAAATTCTCTAAAAGTGTGCAGCATACTTTAATACAGCTCCTTGTTATAACTAATAAGAAATGCTAGCTAATGGTAGCCATGATCAAATGCAGTTTCTGTTTAACAAGCAGTACAAAATAATGATGAGACAACGTTTGCTCATTATATCATAATCATCAGGAAATAAGTCAATAAACTGCTTCGTGGGCCAAAACCATATTCCTTTGAAAGACATTGTGATATGCCTACCATCAAATAGCTTCTGATTTTTATTCATAAGTTTCTTTCAGCAATAATTAGTTGGTAAAGAATGTGTCAGAATCAATCGTCTTTTAGATGTACATGCTGTGAAGTGATCGGACAAGTCACTGGGTATCCTTGTAAAATTGCACTTTCCATCGAACAATAGAAATTGTTTTCTCTTTAGTGTTCAAAATATCCCACTATTTGGTTCAAATCTCCTTGAGATACACACAGATAAAGAAAAACATTTCTAGGGATTGCAAAACAGTAGGCTTCTGTCAATCATGATTTTTTTTGATGTTGAACAGTACCAAAGCTTTGGCCGGAACATCTTTTCATACTGGTAATTCTATGAATTCTATTTCTTTCTTTTTATGAAATGGGACAACTTGTGACCTATTAAGAAAAACTCAGCTATTTGCTACAGTTAATGCTCTTTTTCTGAACACTGTTACAAATATTTTTGCTAGTCCATGTCTGAATGATTCCAAAAGTTCCCAAGAAGTTTCAAGATAGCTGCATGAACGCTGCTGATGTGAGTTCTTGCACACAGACAGACTTATGGGAATCTTTTGCAAGGAAATCTTGCAAAGCTTCAAATGTGACACTATGATCTAGGACATAATTTGGAAAATAATTGTTTTATCCTTCATTACAATTCAGAATTATGGTTGTGTGTATATGTTTTTCCTCCTCAGTGAGCACAAATATTCCCATTTGTTCTTATGTTTGTTAAGAATATTTGTTGTGACCAATTATATGAAAGAAATTCAGAGTTAAATGAAAGTTCCAATCTACAGTTTCACTTTTAATGTATTTGACTGAAAACAATTCAAAATTTAAATGGAAATTCAAGTGTTCAGTTGAACTAAAATCAAAAAAAAGGGTTGCTGAAAAAAGAATTCTGCAAGGCTGTATAGTAATTGCTGATCTCAGAAAATTTTCATATATTTTGGTTATTCTTTTCCCTCCAGCTGGTATCTTTATAAACTGAGCCACTGAGCATGAGCAAACTTAAGGCTCTGACAGATTTATTGTCATGGAAAGTCTATAAACGTAGAGGTATAGGCTCCTTCCTTCCAGTTATTATATAGGAGTTTTACAATAGATATTACTCATTTTCATGAGACGTTGTTTGTTCTCTCCTTGGAGAACAAAATTTACCTTTCATTAACTAGTTTATTAAGTTAGGTCATATGAGTCAGTTTAAGTTACTTTTCTTCCTTTTAAGTACTGCAGTTTCTGAATGTCAAATTTAACACAGTAAGTAGATTTATTTATTTATTTTTCCACATTTTAAAAGTCTTTCTTTACCCTACATTTTATCACAACAAGAAAGCATGGTACTAAAAATTCCATGAGGCAAACTACTTATAAAATATCTCCAACTTGAAATCTAAACTGCAGTCAGATATATGCTAGATAATCATTTAGAAGTTCTAATGCCTTTAAGACTTAGAAGTTCATTGACCTCTGTATTAGACACCTGAGGTAACATAGGAAAAGCTAATCTCAACTTCATTTTTTCTTTTTTTTTTTTTCTGTAAAAGAATAGGTATCAGTATTGTAGTATTTTATAAATAAAAAGGTAATTCTGTGCTGTTTCTGAGGAAGTCATTGTACAAGTTTTGCAGTTAAGCATAATATTCCAGTCTGCATTTTTTTGATTCTTTGTGAAAGGTTATTTCAAGCTTTTTCTTCATTTCTTTGGCATAGATACATAGCTGCCATTGAGCACCGATGATCACTATAACAAAGGCAAGTGAAGTGCAAAGTTTTATCGGGCCTTGACTCTAAGAGTCAAGGAAATAGAATAAGATCACTAAATGTATGAGGTGAGTGGTGGACCAGATGAGAAGGCTGAGAACTATTTTCATAGTTGTGAAACAGAGTCAAAGCAGATATAGATAACATCACTCAGAGAAAAAAATAAATTATCATTTATTAGCATTAAGAATGATGTACTCATTCCAAAAATAAATTTAGACCTTTAATGGTTAAATTTAGTATGTCAAACTCTGAAAACAGATTGCTTACCTGTTAGACTAATATCATTCAGGCCTACAATCTGTTCTGCTAGACTAAGAAGAGCCAAGATAATTATTTTTTGAGAATTGAAAACATCCTTTTTTTATTTTCATACAAATATAATAAGAGAAAAATGCACCTACAGGGAATATCTGTGTTGTTTTTCAATTAGCTCAATCAATCAGAATAAACATGATTAGTTAGAATAGGTTTACAGCCCTGATCATCGTATATCAAATTCCACAGGGGAATATTTTTGTCTTTAGGATGTGGATAAGTAAATTATGCATAAAATAATGCATTTCTTCCTATGTCTCTAAGCTAGTTTAAAATCAAAAGCATTCTATAAGGTCATCTAAAGCTGAAGTTATGTCCTCTTAAAATATAGATCATTACTCAGATTGTAAAAGAGTTTTATTTCTTTCATGGTTTTTGATGATGTTTTGTTTGTGGGTTTTTATTCTTTGTTGGTGATGTTTTGGTTTAAACAACAAAGAAGAAGATCAGAACACTTAATAACATACTCTCAAAATTTATAATTTCCTCAGACTCCTGTTCAGATATACTTAAATTAATTGTCCTTGCATGCTGAAGGACAGGAAAATAGAAAACGGAGTCTGGTTTCTTGTGGATCCTCAAAGAATATAAAATCAGAAAAAAGGATTGTAGATATAGAATATCTATTAGCAATTTTCTCACTCCTGGTTTCATTAGAGTACCTTTTGGTTTTAGCCTTCAGAAAGTTAAGTATCAATTGACTTTTATCTCACAAGGATTTAAACGAAATCCTTTGTGAGTTGGCCCCACGACATTTTTTCTTTCTGTGTTAATCCCTACATTTAACAATACATCACTTAAGACAAAGGAAAAATATCCCTGCAGGTCCATTTCTTCTCTCCTTTACACAGATGAGACTCCTATTGACTTCAGTGCGAATTAAAGAGGGTAAAACTCAAAGGAAAATTTGATGATGTATGTGTATGTCCAAGCAAGAATGGCCATCTGTTATAAACTGTAGTATTAATGGCCTTACCAGCTCCTGTCTGGAAACTGAAAGGATGATATAAGTGTTGCTACTTTTAACTGTGTCCCTGTTGTTGTGTTGGGGCTTTTTTTGTGGGTTTTTGGTTTGGGTTTTTTTTTGTTTTTTTTTTTTTTGTTCTCCTAGTAGGCTTATTTAGCATACTTTTTTTTTAATTTCTCCTCTTGAAGAATGGAATAATGCTGTTACTTAATAGTTCAAATAATTTTGTTTCAGAATTCAAACGGGACTCCTAAAAATAGTTAAAGGTGCTTCTTCTTGAACAGGAGAAATACCGTTATTTCTTTTGTAATCAGAAACCAGTCGTTTAAATCTGAGCAGAGACAAATAACTCATAGGGGCACCTAATTAACTTCATATGATACCCTTAAAGTGCACTGGCTGGAATGGCATGCATGCCATTTAAGCACTGCACTGGAATATCTCTATATTGGTTCCTTTAAGTTCAAGCACTTTACTGGAACTGAGGGAAGTATTTAATGACCTTTGCCTCATCTGGGGGGCTACAAATGGTTCATAAGAAATGCCACTACTAGAATTAACAACTAATGGACATTCTTCTTTCATACAATTGATGTTGTCAACGCTTTGGGAGGAAAGAGTCTTCAGTTCAATTTCCAGGATTCTTACACGGGAGTTTCTGGCAGATTCCTTACACTGTGTGACACTTCTAATAATATATTCGTGAACACTCAAAACACGACAAAATGTTTTACAGCTATCAAGATTGTTTCCAAGCATTTGAAAACAGACAACTCATGCCAATCAAAAATCCTTTGGAAAATATGATCCTTGAAAATTCAGAATCATGAAATGTAATAGAGACATAAGATATATATTGAGAAATAGTGAAATAAAATGATTATTTCTGGAATGTGGAGAAAATAAAAACTGTAACTTACCACTTATAGTACCAGCACAAATTAGTATATTTAATAGAAGACGTAGGATTGAAGATTAAAAAAAGAAAAGAAAGAAAAAAGCAAAACTAATCTAAATAAAATAAACGCAGACATTTAACTCATAATATATATCCACTGACTAATAGTAGAGTGATGGGGAATGTAGGCAATTAATTACACAAACATACAAGTGAACAGCACATTTGCAGAGCTTATGAAATTTTTTTTTTCATACACATCAGTTTAGAATAGAAAATTATAAGAAATATCAGGAAATCATGTGGATAGTTACCAAAAATACTGGATTGTTTTACTGATGTGATGCTGATAAAATAATATTAGACCTGACTTAAACAAATTCCCCCAGCAAATATGAAACAATTGGTATGTAACACTGTCCCTGCAAATCATCCTCTCCTAGCTCTTTTTCACAGCATTTCAACATGCACTGTGTTTTGAGGGTTAAATTATAATCACCACACAGTAGTTAAGCTCAATGGAAAAGCAAACTTGAACAAAGAAAAATCAAGTCTTCTGAATTTTTGCCTCACAGCTAAGATCAGTTTGAATATGAAACATATGAAAGTTTCTGTGATTAGGCCCCAAAGCACAAAAATACCAATTAATTATGATGATTAGATATGTCTTCATTAGCAGCCTATAAATAAATCATACACAGCACTGTGCAGCCGGTATTTCTGCTGTGCTGAAAAAAAAAAAATCCTTCAGTGCACTTTACTAACTATCCAATTAATTTTAAATTTTGTTATAATTTGGCATTTGTACCATATTACAGAACCTTGAATATTTTCTTGTGTTTACGTAAACTTATGTGTTTGTAGATCTATAGATGTTTGCTAGGATTTATAAAATATCTAATTCTGCTGCATGAAGAAAAGATCTCTAGATACAAGACCATGGTTAAAATTATTTTCGTATCACTACAAGGATTCATTTGGTGTAAATATTTTTGTTAGGATGAAACATTTATAACTGAATGAAACATTTATAACTGAATGACTTCAACCTGATTTGTTCTCTTCTCCCTCTGATGTACATAAATCATGTTTCATCCATTTCTGTGTGGTGAAAGAGTAGCATATGGTACCTTATGAAGCTGATGGTTGAGTGTGGTCTATATTAACAAATAGTACAGCCAAACAGGATTGAATCTGTGAAGTGAAACAGCTGATAATGAGGGGGAGTTACTTTGGCACAGCTTTAGTTTGATTCAGGATGTGGGCACTCAATTTGGATAATATTGCATGTGGGCCTGGAGTACATCTTCTAATTTAAGTTCCTGCAAGAGCAATTTAGTTCATGAGCTCTGAGCCCCTTCCACAGTATGAATCAAGGGAGAAGGAACTGTCTAATATCTGTATTGATGATCTGGATAAGGGAATTGAGTCTACCATTAGCAAATTTGCCGATGACACCAAATTGGATAGGAGTGTCAATCTACTGGAGCATAGAAAGGCCTTGCAGAGGGACCTGAACAGGCTGGATAGATGGGTTGAAACCAATGACATGAGGTTTAACAAGGCCAAGTGCCAGGTCCTACAATTTGGCCATGATAACCCCATGCAGCGCTACAGGCTGGGGGAAGAGTGGCTGGAAAGCGGCCCAGCAGAAAAGGACCTGGGGGTCCTGGTCAACAGCAGGCTGAACATGAGCCAGCAGTGTGCCCAGGTGGCCAAGAAGGCCAATGGCATCCTGGCCTGGATCAGGAACAGTGTGGCCAGCAGGACCAGGGAAGTGATTCTTCCCCTGCACTCAATGCTGGTGAGGCTGCACTTCAGCTACTGTGTCCAGCTCTGGGCCCTCAATTCAGAAAGGACACTGTGGTGTTGGAGCAGGTCTAGAGAAGGGCAACGAAGCTAGTGAAGGGTCTGGAGTGCATGTCCAACGAGGAGGCAACTAACAATAGGACAAGAGGACACAGTCTTAAGCCGAAACAGGGGAGGGTTATGTTGGACATTAGAGAGAAATTCTTCACAGGAAGGGTGATTAGATATTGGAATGAGCTGCCCAGGGAGGTGGTTGAGTCACCATCCCTGGAGGTGTTTAAAGAAAACTGGGTGTGGCACATAGTTCCATGGTCTACTTGATGTGGTGGTGTTGGGCCATAGGCTGGACTTGATCTCAGAGGTCTTTTCCAACCTCATTGACTCTGTGACGCTGTAGTTCTGATTCTGTGATTCTATGAAGAGGGGATGGTAGATGCTAGACCTTGAGGAAAAGAGGATAAAGATCTCTTAAAAATCCTTTTCCTGCTTGAACATTAATGTAGATGCTCTTGTCAATACTCTTATGCTTAACTGATAGTTTGTGCGTCCCTCCAGTAACCTCCAGCTTTTCTAACATGCCACTCACCATGATGCTGAGCTGTCATTAGGTAATATAGTATGTCTACAGGAAACCATACTTAGCTTGTATACTTTTCCAAAACAACCCTGAATTTAATAAATATCTTCAATAAATTTAACTCTGCAAAATAAGGTTCTTTTGTAATTTGATTTATATTCTAAAATTGATTCTGTTTACATGAAAAAATATCAGACAATCTGACAGTAAACAACCTCTAATCTCTTCCTTCACATTAGTAATTATTTCCTGGTAATACAAAATCTACTGCTAAATCACAAGTAATTCTTTCTTTTTTCCACCACACAATTTTATGCTACAGAGATGTCATTATTTTACCCTTGATCACATCTGTCAGCATAAATTCTCCTTCTAGTCTTCTGTCTTACACTTCCTCAAAGCCTTTTCTTCTTCCTTTATTGCCCTCCACAATGAACTTGGCCTTCCCATATAGCAGCACAATACAATCACCCTTTTCTAGTTTCTGAATAACAAAACATCTGTACTTTTATTCTTTCCAATTTCAATAACTTTTACCTCCTTTTGCTCAAAGTGGTAGGTTTTGAGAGTTATTTGCATGCTTTGACTTCCTAAGTTTTAAGTTTTAAAGACATTTATACTTTAAGGTATTTGGATGTCCAATTACAAATGAGATGAAAGTACATTTTCTTTTTTTTAACATCTGAGGCAGAATTTTTAACATCTGAGAAAAGTTAGTCATCCAAGAAGACCTTCCTTTCTAGTTATGCAGAAGTTCCCTACCATTCCCTGCCAAAAAACAATACTTGGGGAATATCTTCATTCAGTGAAAACAACCAAATTCTCATTGAAGAGTATTTATGTCAAAAACAATGATCCCAAAACATCAATTTTCAACTGACTATCTGAAAATATTTCAACTTCAAGCTAACTATATGAGAACTGCCTAAACTGTGTAGATACACTAATGAGATTTTTTTTTCATTTCAACTGTTTACTTTAAAAATCTTTGGACGTTTCACATCATGCTTAAGAACAAAATGAAACCCAGACTTGACAAGAGTCAGAAACTCTGTAGATGCTCCTACTTTATGTGAAAACCCAGTGCTGCTTATAGTAAAAAAAAAAAAAGGTTCGTCTATTGAGTGTTTTGTCAGCTAAATCAAGATACGGAGAAAATTTATTTTCCACAAATACACAAAATTGAGTGGACAGTACATAAACATCCTAATTTTTTTTTCCTTTTTCAAATGAAACAGAAAATTGCTTTTTTTGAGATTTTCAAAACTCTGGATGCCCTCACTCCAATTGACATCTCTTATTCAAACCTATTGATTCAGCCCAACCCATCTACAGGAGCATATTTGACTCCTTCTCAGCACCCCACTTTTAGAGGTCTCTCTTATACATGTACTGCCTGCCTACTTGGGAATATGTTTTTCTACTTAGTGGTATATTCAAGTATTTCTTCTCTTTAAAATTTATGAAAGTCAAAAAGGTAGACCATTTCATGTAGGTATCAAAATAAAGCATAACTTTATAATAATTTTAACGAATTCAACCCCCTTGATGTCTTTTACACATTATACAGAACTCTTATATATACTAAGAAGTCTATTTCTAAAGGATGATTCTGTAATTTTAGCAGTGGCATGGTGTATTGTGTACTTCTTTGTCTTTTATCTAGTCAGGGATTTACTATTGTGTGGCTTTATTACAGAAGAACTAAGTGCAGCATAATTCCACATCACCTATATAATCACAAGCAATGGATCTAGACATTAAAGACATTGTCAGGCTTCCATTTGAGACAGGTAAATAAGCTCTGTCATTGATTTCAAATGAAAGAGCATAATTTAGTAGCACTCAGAGCTACATCACTTAAAGAACTAAAAACACTGTCCAACAAGCAATTTTCATTTAACATGTATTTAAAATATCCATAACAATTTTATTTTGAAGGAAATTTCTCTTTTTTATGAGATTAATCAGAGAACTGACATCCCTTTACCTCAAAACTTTCCCTAGACTTTCAGAAAGGTATATGTCAATTGCAACAAGAAAAGAATAAAAATGAAAGCACATGACAAGTTCAGTGATAACATTTCCTACTAGAATAGACCAATTTCCTGGCTGGTGAAAAATGGCTAAGCTCTATTAAAGTCGATTGAGATGTATCAAGATATACCAGCAGAAAATTTGGCACACTAAATGAAGAATTAGTTTTCCTCTGGATCCAGAGATCTGGGTTTATCTTTGTTTCTAGCCTGTAAGTTATATGAAAAAGGGGGGGGAAAAATTACTACAGCTGGGTTTCCTGCTGAACGGATATACTATATCTCTATCCTCCAGTCTCTCCAATCAATTTTCATTAGGGCTTTCCTGACTGAATTCTTCTCTTCCATTTCTGCAGTTACAATTCAGTTCTTGAGAATACAATGCTATATATTACCAGCATCATGCCACTAGGGATTGTGTAGGACTCAAAATACACCACCAAGAGTTTATAACACTTTTAGGCCATTTCTAACATATATAAACTTATTTCTCTAAACTGCTACTGATACCATTGAGAACAGATGGCATGACCCTGTTATCCAACAGCACTCGCCTCAGCAGCTTGAGCTAGGGGAATATAACTTATTATACATTATTAGGGATTCTGTATTTCCTGCTGTAGGTTAAGTTCCAGAGGAAGGCATAGCTGCCATTCCTGCTTAAATCTCACATCCTAGCAGAAAATATAACATTTTTCATCTATACATATACATGCAGATGTAGACAAAGACACATATATTTGTGAAGGCAAAGACAAGGAGAGTGACCTCAAAGGCATGCCATAAACCTTTCAGGCTTACTTTATGATACTTATGGCTTTTTCAATATTTAGAAAAAAGACTTCAAAAAGATAGTTTGAAAAACATAAACCTGAAAGATAAATATGTATGAAGAGTAGCCATTTTTATGGAGCTCAGTCAGTGCAGTTGACAGGATTTTGTTATTGTGCTACGCCAGACAGTGAAAGGGAAGTGACATTTCAAGTCTAGACCTATGATGTCATCCTTCATCCCAACTCAAGGCCTTATACCCTTTCTCTTTCTGAATACATTTCCTGTCAACTGTTTTTAAATGGTACTTAACATTGAGGACTTCTTTGTTCTTTTAGGAGAAAGAGGCTGAGATATACAGATGTTGTTGTGGATACTGTAGTTGCTATTGAAGTCTGAGCCTCAGTCCTCAGAATATAGCACAATGAAACTAAAAGGGAAAGAACGGTAATGTTGGAAAATAAAACTTCAGTTATTTGTGATGATCTGAGTTGAAATCTCCCTGTAGAGAAAAACGGGGCCCAGCACAGGGCATAATTGTCTTTCCAAGAGCTGGAAATATTAAAGGCATTGCTTTTAGTTCCTTTTTTTTTTCTGGCCAAGATATAAAATATAAAAAGAATAAAGACAGAAAAGAAAGGGAAAAAAAAAAAGAGAAGATATCAGTAGGCTTTTTGTTTTGTTTAAGCTAAAAAAACCCTGTATTTCTGCATAAAATGTATAAATTGCAGAATTTACAAATGTTCCTTTAATTCAGTCAAATACATACTGTAAACCCTTATGCAGCAGTGGCTGCAGGTTCAAAATATGTAACTATTTTCTTGACTAGTCTGCCCATTTTTAGTCAAAGCTTAAGATTGATAGCAGTGAACATATCATAAAAAAATCACTGGGTTGCCACTACAAATGACTAGGATGTGAAACAGTTATCTTTAGACAGTTTTGTTTATTAACTCTGCTAATATTTCTTATTTTCCTAAAGCATCATGAATCATTTCTGGTTATGACTGCATGGCTCCCCATGGATCTGGGTGAAGATTTTTACATGCAAAACAATAACAGCTAAATTTACTTTGATGCTGGTACCACAAAAAATGAGAAATATGTATTTTCGCACAGTGCCATGTCAGGACTCTGCTGAGCCAACCTGACAAATTAGTGCATAATAGGAGGAGAAGGCAAACTGTCAATTTCAGATTTAGTTTCTGGGACACTGAATCAGTGTTAAGACCTTTACTACCCTTCAAAAACCCTGATTGCTTTTTGCTAGTTTATTGATATTGATGGACATTTTTGTGGTATCTTTTAGAACAGTCAATCTACTAAACAGAACTCATAGTAATACCAAGAAAATTATAATGTTTATGTCACTGAAACAGAGAGCTAAAGAAAATGTAATATTTTGAAGAAGTCATGTAGTGCTTCTCCCTAGGTGGAAACAGGATCAAAGAAATAAATGTTTAGTGACGGATGGTCCATAATCTCCATAACCTGTGTGCCAATGTAAGTACTGAGATTTTGAAAGCAAAATCTATCAAAAAATACTCTCTAAAGTTCAGACGAGATTGCTGGAAATCACCTGTACTCTTTTAAGTGTTGCATCAACAAATTTGTTTTCAGTGTAGACCTAAATAATCTGACAAGTTACTAGGCAATAAAGTGTCTCTTTTCATTTGACAAATCTGATTCCTTGCCATTATCAGATGACTTCCTGATGTCAGAAATTAGTCACTTCTCATTTTGCCTACACTTAAATTATCAGTTTGCTTCAACAAGTGAAAATTCTACTTTCTCTTATGCTTTCTGAAAACAATACACGTGATGTCAATTTGATTAAAATTATACTTAAAACCAGCTCCCAATCCCTTCCACAATATATGAGTTTAGCAGCTGTTACAGAAAAGATAATTTCTCATATATTTTCTTTACAGAGGAAAGGTAAATGCTAACTCATATTCATTTGGTAGATAAGCTACTAGATCTCATTTCTTAAAACATGAAGATATTACTCTCATTCCCTTAATAAAATTAGGTTTCTTAAAGGACCTTTTAATCATATACTGAAGCTTCCTTGTAGTCACTTAACGTGCAGCACTTGACTAACTAACTTAGGTTGATTATTTTGACCTGTCATGGGAATGCTTATGCAAGTAAGTACTCAATAATTTGTTTTCCAAATCTGTCTTTTAGAAAGTATCCCAGACACTCCATTCACTTACAAGTAAGACAAAATAAAAAACTAATTGTTTATGGAAGAGAAAAAGGGAAAACAAACTCATTATCTATAATCTCAACTTTTAAAGTTATTTGAGAATAAACAAGAAAAAAAATTGAAAATTATTTCTCTTCTCAAAACTGTATGAGTCATCTTCATGTCATGAACAAAATGATTTCTAAGTCAAAGTAGATGTCAGTAAACCTGAGATGTCCTCAATGATAGAAATTTTAAAAAAACCCACAAAACAACTTTAGATTATAGGTGGTGTGCATACTCTGGACCACAATTTTTTGTCAAGAAAAGTAGCAGTGTCTATAGAAGAGATTAAAAGGTGTCCATGAATATTATTAGGCTTGCAAACTGCATAGTTTTATTTCATATTGTTTTATTTTACATCTTGAACTGTGATTGGAAATTGTCTAAGAGTTGGCTAAATGTCATGGGCAAAGGATTAGTAATATTATTTTTTCTAATACAGACAATCTTGTCCTGATGCCTCTGAAAATTCCTGGGCACTATATGATTTATTAGAATAAATGTGAGCTTTAATTTCACCTAAGTACAACATTATATGCCAACATGTTATCACAGTATTCTTGAAGCAGTAGGAGTATAAATTATCCTGTTTTTGGTCACCAACCTGTGCTACTAAATGTGTATGTTTGTATTACACATTCAAAACTGTATTTTATGTATGTTCAAATCATGCACTCTATAGATCCTTGAAATATGGGAGCATTTATAAATAAGAAAAAAAAAAAGGCATCAAAATCCCAAACCACAAGTATGATCAGGGATATATGAGCACAAGTTTGTGTTTGAGATACAGAGTTTATATCCAGATTGCAGCAAAAGTTTGTATGAGCTGATGTTAGTATCTCAGACCATATTTTTTTCATCTACTAAGTAGGAGTAGTGGTCATATCTGCCTACCTGATAAAGATATTGTGAAAGTAAATTACTTATTTTTTATACTGTTTGCAGTTGAAACAATTTCTTGATGTAAGTATAACATTTTGATTTTCTTTCAATAAAAAAAGGATTTATGTAAAAACTAAATGAATGAATACTTCAGCAGTAGCCATGATAATAGGAGACTTAGGCCCTGGTATATCCACTGTTTTTAGCAATCAGTGAAGACACTTCATATTAAAGGACTTTCTTGTTACTTTTTCCTTGGGGCTATCTTTCAGACTGTGATTTTGGGTTTTTTTCAATGTATTCGAACAAAGATCAATAACTCCTAAAGCTTGAAACAAATATTTCAGTCTCATATTGTAGTATAAAGGAACCTCTTTGGCTGTAAATTGGTACTTTGTGGTGGGGTGAGACATTACTGATGCTAACTGGATTTCGTTTCACACATTCTCTCCACATAACCAAAAAATAAGTGGTCCCATGCAATGTGAAACAGGCTGTAGTTATAACAGTTGTTGGTTCTTGCGGCTTTGGTTGATCTCTGTAAAGAAAGTTTAACTGGGTAGCATACTAAGGGACTAGGGCAATGGAACATGGTGCTCACTGTCTGCAGGTTTTATTTTTCAAGAAAACCCTGTACTACTTATTCTGAGTGGGTGAGTAGCACAAGACTCGACAAAAAAAGTCAAACAGAAAATGTAAAAATGCTCCCACAATTCTGTAGGGAAAAAAAACCACCAACAAAACCAAACCCAATGAACTCTCAAAAAGCAAAAATACCCAAAAAAGCCCAAAAATGCCCCAAGAAATCAAAAGGCTTTCCTGTGCATGCTGTGAAATGGCATCTTTCAAGTATCTTTTAAACTCTTGAAGAATTCAATTTTGACTCTTATTTTAAAAGATATTCAACCAGTTTTCTAGGTAAAAAGTTCAAATACAAAATGTGATATAAGTACTTCCACATCAGATGCCAAAAGCAGAACTGTTAGCACTCTGAAACATGATCTAGAAAGAACAAGAACATTTTCAGTTGAGTGATCTATCCTCTAGGCTGCAGACTCAGGCTGTGCTTGTTCTCCTAGTACCCATGTATAGTGGGATGTTTTTGACAGGAAGCTTGACCTTCTGGACACATTTGAGTATGTATTTCAATATGCTCAGGCACAGAAAGGTCACAAAGCTTGTTAGGTTGAGGTTCTGCCAAGTCTGCCCAGAGTGCTGACCTGCAACTTTTCCTTGCAAGTGTTTCACATCAGACAGATGGATACTCACACAGTTTCCCCAACCACCAAGCTAAGATGGGCTCCAAAGGGGTACTGAGGAACCTATAGCCTGCTTTGCCACTGACTTTTCTAAGGCACTCTGTGACTGTGATTTACATTAACATTAAATATTAACATTACCATCACTTTGGTGAGCTGTAGTTTAAATGAAATTTACTATTTCCTTTTTAATGTCTTGGCAGTTTCAGATTAGTCCATCTGGGCAGTTGCTTTGAAACTTTATTCCTTCTGAATATTTTCCCCCAAAATGATCCCGTTTTCCTCAAAGCTTCTAAGTTAATCATTGTATCATGTAACTCCAGCAGACACCAGTAGGAGACACCTTAAAATGAGACACTTTAAAGCAACAGGAGTCAATAAATCTTTAAGAGAAATCAATCATTAGCATGAGAGCAAATGATAACTGCCAATATGGTAATGTAAAGGTGCCATATTGTCACAAGGCACTCCTTTACCAATTGAATGCACAAATACAAAGTGTATGAAAGTAACATACATTTGAACTGTGAAATTTAAATAATGTGGAGTTAAGCCATAGCCTGCTGTTTTGCAGAAGTTCACTATCACAGGTTCTGTCATTACAGCATCATACCAAGTTGTTTAACATGCAGCTCTATTTAGCAAGTAAAACAAGGGCACACAATGCCATAGAATTGCATTGCTTTATGAAAACAGCATCATCATTCATTCTGTACAGTGTATTGTGTACCACATACCCCTTCTAATTCCAGCATACTTACCTCAGAAAGGCTGGAGGCATGTGCTGTCCAGTCCGCCCAGGTGTCTGACCACAGAAACCAATCCTGGCATGCTTGGGTGAGAGCTCATTTAGCTTCCTGATACAATGATATAACAATTTGGGTTGGAGGGGACCTTTAAAGAGTCATCTGGTCCAACCCTCCTCCAATAAACAGGGACATTTTCAACTAGATCAGGTTGCTTAGAAGCTCGTCCGACATGACCTCTAATATTTCCAGGGATTTGGGATTTTTTAGCAAATGGGTCATCTGACACCTCTGTGGGCAACCTGTTCCAGCATTTCACTACCCTCTTTGTAGAAAATTTCTTCCTTTTATGTAGTCTGAATCTCCTTTAGTTTAAAATCATTACACCTTGTCCTACTGCAACAGGCCCTACTATAACATCTGTCCCTGATAGGTACCATATTTCCGTAACCAGATAGACAGGCATTAGCTTTGTTCATGGCTTCCCAGTCCTAATTAGTGCTGTAATCCTGTTATTATGTAAAATACTGTGGTACCCAGTCGGGGGAAAAAAACAAAAATGTGCAGCCTTCTGCAGGCTTTTGTGCTGCCTTGGAGATCTTGAGCAGTGTCCAGGACATACTAATGAGTCTGTGTCAGTGAGCATGCAAATGCACATACAATTTCACAAGCCGTTGTGAAGGCACTTGCCTTCACAAGCCTCTGCCATGCATGCATCTGAAAGGTCATAGAGCTGGAGGACTACATTTCTTTCGATCTTGAAAAAATGTTTCCAAGACGTTTCATCCTTACCTACTACTCCTAGCAAAATAACCATTTGAAGTGACTTATCTCAAATTTTATTTCCCTTTATGTGAAATGGATAATACATCTTACTGGAGAAAGTCAATAGAAAGGTTAGAAAGTGTAGCTATACATAAATTAGTACAAGACTGAAACTTGCACTAAGAATTTAAGTTGAATCTCAAACACACATTTTAATACTGCTTCATATGTTATTTAATCATTAAGTAAAGCATTATGAGTCATATGAAAGAAAGAAAGCAATGTTTATCTTGCATGTATTTTACATGAATAAATCCTACAAATTATTCTTGTCTGGATATTGCTTGACTTTAATTATATAAAAATTATATTTCTAAAGTGATAAATGTGAGATATGGCAGAAATATCTACAAAATTAAATAATGCTGGCAGCTTTATGTACAATATATGAACATGCTCTACTGCCCCATTTCTCCCTCAAGTTCTTCCAGCCAGCACTGAACAGCCCCAATCTTACTCTGCTTATAAATCTAACATGATTACAGCCACTGGCCATTCAGCAATTTTCTTGTTTTTACATTCATTGAAGCCTCAGGAAATGAAATGCAAGGACCAAGGATGAAATGAGTATCTCGTGTAAATTGTGTACTCTTAACACTGAGTTATGAATCACACAAAGCTTTAACAAAACTTGCTAACACATAGGGAATGTTTGTCTCCTACACACAAATACATATGTACACATGCATACAGTACGGTTCAAAACAATTACTCTTGCAGTGAAACAGGTTTCAAACATTTCTACCTTCAAAATCATCATGATTTTGAGATTTTTTTTTATAAATTTTAGGCCTAAGTTCTTTGTGAAATCATACATCTTGTAGTGATGCACAAGAAAAAGGATTTTTTTAAAAAAAGTTTTATTTTATTTTAAAGTCTGGTCAGGGAAGTGAGGGAGAGCGCTATTTCTCCTCACCTGTATATGGTTTAGTAGTTTGAGTTTGGACACAGGAATGTAGAAACAAAATATCTTTTATCCAGGGGACTTCAAACACATATCTTCATGATTCCTCCATCTACAAATTTTGGGAAGAGGAAGGAGTGCAGAAAATCATGTAGAAATATTTCAGCTGTGTAAAACATTATTTAAGCATTCTGAGAATCTCAGAATCATAGAATCCCAGTTTGCATTGGTGGTGACCTTTAGAAGTCATCTAGTCCAAACCCCTGTGATAAGCAAAGACATATTCCACCAGATCAGGTTGCTCAAGACCTGTCTAACCTGACCTTGAGCACTTCCAGGGATCGGGCATCTGCCAACTCTCTGGGCACCCCATTCCAGTGTTTCACCACCCTCACTGTAAAAAATTTCTTCCTTCTATCTAGTCTGAATCTACCCTACCTTAGTTTAAAACCATTAACCAATTAACCCTTGTCCTATCTGAACAGGCCCTACTAAAAGTTTGTTCCCATCTTTCTCATAGGCTCCTTTTGGGTACTGGAAGCTGCTATAATGTCTCCTCAGACCCCTCTCTTCTCCAGGATGAACAACCCCAACTCTCTTAGCCTTTCGTCACAGAAGAGGTACTCTAGCCCTTCTCTGGACCACCTCTAATGGGTCCAGTAATTTTCCTGTGTTGAGGACTCCAGGACTAGACCACAGGTGGGACCTCACCAGAACAGAAGGATAGAATCACCTCCCTCGACCTGATGGCCATCCCTCTTATAAAGCAGCCCAGGATATGGTTGGCTTTCTGGACTGCAAACCACATTGCTCGGTCATGTCCAGATTTTCTATTCAACAATTTGTGTGCATTTGTTTTCTTTTTCTTTCCCCATTCATTCTTCCAACATCTCTTGCACTCCCTTTTGGTCTATAATCAACAACATCCTGTTTGCTTTTCAATAGGTCTAATAATCCACTCTGGCCATATTAAGTATTCCATAATAACACTGCTGAAACCAAATTCAACAATTCATAATCCATTTCTTATCCCACACTAATACTCATTACTGTCTCAATACTAGACTTAAATATTTGTGGGGACTTATGGTGAATCAAAACTGATGCATTTAAAAAGGAACTCAGCAAAAGAAAAAACCAGCCTTTTCCAGCAGGATCAGTTCCGTGGTCTAGTGCACACCCACACAACCTGTTCTTCAGGTGAACATAAGGAGTAGCTAAAGGCATGAACAATGAACAGGAAAAGAGACTGGAGTTTTGAATACTGCTGAACTTAGCACTACTGACTGAAAATATGCATATCAAATGGTGTTGTATATATAAAAGTGCCTTTGTGAAGCCAGGTTAGTTGATACTCTAAAGAATGGTACAGAAATACAATATACTCAAATGTAAGTGCAAGATACTGTGACAATTGCTGCTGGATTCATTAGCACTTTGTGTCAAATTCCCAGCAGGATTTCCTGATGACTTCCTTGGATTTGACACTAGACTTTTAACCTTTTAATCTCAATACATGTTTTAAGCTGGACAGAGTTTTTAATTCTACAAACTCATACTGGACATAATAACTTGGGTAAAGCTGCCAGCAATCAGTGGGTTAAAATATATATATTCTGAATTATATAAGTTAGAAAACACTTATATATTTAATTATACAACCAACAGTCTAAAACTGAACATACTGATTCTTATGAGAGCATGATACTCTGAGTGCAGGAGCATATAAATATCCTGTGTTGAAAACTGAAAATCTTAGGGAAAAGCTGTTAAAAATAAGCCCCTTCTGGGATGGAATTTCCAGGAGTTATGTATTCTACCTCTAAGCTTAACTTTTCATTCCTATTCTTCAGAAAACTGTTAAAAAGGTTTTGATACCATAATTGTGGTGTTTTCTGTGTTTCTTTCCTTGCCTAAATTGGAACTGTATTTGTAACAAAAAATTTATGCAAATACTTGTCCTAAGAGTCACAAAAGAAAGAAGTAGATTTTCATCATATCTGTTGTTTGATTATGAATATTGTTGGCTATTAAAGAATACTATTATTAAAAATTATAAAGATTAGATCATCTAATTATTTTTCTCAATTAAATTTAGCTCTGCTGAGGAAAGATAGTCTGTTCTCCTGCAAATTTATGTCCATTTCAAACAAAAAAAAAAATCCTTGAAAATAAAAATTGAAAAATGGTTATATTCTAAAGACCTAAATCCCAACTAGCAAAGCCTCAGTAGTTCATAAGCTTTGATACCTTTGTTGTTCAGGCAAAATTCACAGGAGTAAAATGAGAGAAAGAGCAAAGTTCATCTTCAAATATGAGATTCAAGATGCTCAAATTTAATCATTTAAAAAGGAGATGAGAAATGTATGCTTTATGGTTTGCAATATCTTTCCATCTAATAGAAATACAGACATTTCTAAAATGTGATTTATCTCCTTGTCTTATATATCATATCTAGGTTGGGGCAAACTGCACTCTAAAGGACCTGTCTGTCCTTTGACCCTATTGTGTTAATGCTGAGAAGCTGAAAAGTTTGATTTTGTTGCAAGTGAGTCTAGGTTCCAGAATAGGAGAAGACCACATAAAAGAAGTGGCTTGACTTACAAGAGTCAATATCATAGCTGGAGGTTAGCTGCAATAATAAATGAAACAGCGAGAGAAGGGAAGTTACAAAATTAACCCTAGCTGAAAATTTCATTTGTGCTTAGACCCAAAGAACAACGTAAGCAGCAGAAACCTCAATTAATGGCAAGACAATTGCTGTAACTGCCATAACTAAAATTCGGTGGAATATGTTATATAGTTAGAAGATTGAAATCTTCTATAGCATTTTTTAAGACCACAAGATTTAGGAGGGTATTTAGTCAATGCTTGCTATAAATCAAGAGACCAAAGGAGAGAATTGCAAGTGGTGTATCTGGAGCAGCAGTCTTGGACACAGGAAGCAAAGTATTATGGGGGAATTATGTAACAAATATTCTGAAAGTGCTACACAGGCTAGTAATGCAAAATCAGAGTAGCTAAAAACTATAGATGATGATTTTTTTTTAAATAAAAATTTTTGTACACTTTGTATGCAAATGTTACTAAATGTATTTGGGATTTCATGTTATTAGTAAAAATTAATTGAATCATTGCATTCAAAACTGGTATTTTTGTGAAGTATATACAGTTGGACAGAGGAAGCCCTCAACCATAATATTTGTGATGGTTCAAAGAGAATAATTTCCCAGGGCTGTGGAGAAGTTGTTAGAGTTAGAAAAACAAGAACAAAGAAGAAACTAAAAAATTTGATTGAAAACAAGGAGATCTTTATAAAGGGCTATGTAGAAACTTTAAAAAGTACATTTCCATAACTAAATAAAGACACAACATCGGCAAAACTATTTCAGTTCATGTAGAAAGCAGATTTTTTCCACTTTAAGAGTTAGTCGATTTATTTTATTATGAAATTATTACAATATTATGAAATACAGGGAATAGATACCTGAAGTTAAAAGACTCCAGATAATTGTTACAGGTGTCAGTAAACTATAGATATTTAAAGACTACTAAAAACAAAAAAACCCCACAGCTTAAAATTTTAAAAATAAAGTTATAAAATTAAATAATAATTTTAAAAAACCTTTAAAATTATACAGGGACACAAAGATTCTAACAAATGTTCCTAACTTGTACTTGACAAGATGCTGGTTGATATTCTTGTAAAGCATATGATGAAGTAGAGTTTCCAGCCCATTAGTAACCAAGACTTATGCTAATGGCTCACAGAAATAAACATCTTTAAATCAAATGCACTAGAGAAAATATCCAAGTGCCTTAAAAAAAAATGTTGAGCTGAATGATAAATGACATTTTAATAAATGTTTTAATCTTAAAGATACTGATGGCAGTGTTTATACAGAATAATCAAAACAGCTCAATATAAAATGCCCTTCAGGAATTCATGGCTTGAAATGATGGGTTATGCTGTAGTTAGATAGAACTTCCAGTTTTCAATTTAATTGCAGATGGATGAACTTTAGGGACCTGTGATATATGAATTATAAGATTTAGTGATTCATTTTTTAATTGAACTTTATTTATTTGTAGAAATTTTTCTTCACTTACTGCTGAAAATATTTTATAGAATATTATAGGGAATTTCAGGCCAAGAGCATGTAGTTTCACAAGGAGGGGAATAAGAATGAATTTGATTGCAATGCCTGAATTTTACTCTGTCTGTTAATTTTCCATGGTGACCTGTTTCCAGAGAAAACACTTAAATAAAACCTTTAAGCATTACTTATAGATCCTGCTTTTCTTATTTTCTAGGTTGTTTAACAATGTGAGGCCTCATTTTTGCTAATAATACAGAATAACAATAATATTGCAATAACAGCAGTTCATGTGAATCCACATCTGAATGTGGATTCTTCCATTATCTTTCCTGTTTCCCAGCCATCCTGAAGCCTCAACACAAGTATCACAGAAATCTTAAGGCCACAAGGACCCCTCAAATATCACAGAGATTGGAATATATAGAAAAAAGCCAATCAGATAACTGTCAGATAAATTATTCTCCCATTGTAGACCACTAATTGTGACTACCAGCCCTTCAAGCTGATACAGATCCTCATACTACGTAGTGTTACTTCCATGATCTTTTTTTTTCCAGAGGCCAGGCTGGGTCCCTTTCTTATGTGGAAAAGACATTGTTTGGAACATCATCAGTAGCAAACCATTGTCTTCAAGAAGAGGATACAAGGAACACAAAAAATGAACTGCCACAAAGTTCTTTGTATCATCAGTGATCCAAAAAAATGCCAAAGATTTTCTGTAACTTTGAGGTATAGCAAATTATTCCTTCATGAATTCTTTGTGAATGCAGAGTGAGGAAATTTATGTAAGAAATAAAATTGTGTCTTAAATCACTTGCAGATCTGTACCTTCCTGTCTCAATTAAAAAATAAAATAAAAAGGAAAACCTTTAATTACCAGGTCTTAAGGAATCACTTTGTGACAGCAACAGGCAAAATTTTGCCCCAAATCTGAATCATGCTTTCAAGGTTTTCCTGATTACACCAGCAGTGTGAAATAACACCTTTTGAGAATTTTTTGTATTAAAAAAAATACTAACAATAAACCAAATCATTTTACTGCCATCGCTCGGAAAAGGGGCATCCACATTTGCAGCACCTTAGGTTTACTCAGCTTGGAAGTGATATTTGGAAGTATGGTGTGGACATCTGAGCAACAGGCAAAGCCCAACCTGCACAGTTATCTACACAGCAATCGCCTTTTGCCCTCACATACACTAATCTCAGTTTGTGTTTTCCACTTAAGTGGCAAAATGTTTCAGTGAGTTTTAACTCTTTTTTTCTTGTAGAAGAGCTGTGAACAACACAACATCATTGTACAAAAAAATTATTTTAAAACTGAAGTTATAACAAGACCCCAGAGAAGCAGGAAGGTAGTCAAAGTGTCACAATTTTGAATTTTTGGCCCTAAGTTGTTATGACACAGGAACATAAGTTAAAAAACCTGTTGTTTGCTATGGAATCTCAGCACCATTACTATCTACTGAAAACAAAGCCTAATTAAAACAAACAAACAAAAAATCTTTATAAGCAGACAATTAAATAAATATAACTGTGAACTACTATTTCGAGAAAAGACATAATTGAAGAACATAATTTTTGTCTGATGCCTATGAATCTCAAAATATCTTAACCAAAAACTTTATCAGAAAGTTTTATGTTGTATAGTCTGCGGGATAAGGAGCTATTATAGAAAACTGTCACAAACTCACTTTTTTTGCTAAACTCAGTAGATAGAAAAAATTAACTAGAAATGCTTCCAGCATTAAGTAGCTTCCCATGGAAGATCAGCAAACAACAACAAACTTATACCAAGGATCACTGAAACATGTGAATGAATACAGAGAATATAATATGAAAAGCTTCAGACAAAAATGGGCTCTGAAAACTGACCCTAAGCAAAACTGGAATGCATTCTATTTTGCCAAACTACAGAGTTTGGAACCATTTGACCTCACACATTTGCAGCAATTTTATGGAAAAAAAAAATCCCCACTCATCCACCCAAACAAATAAACAAACAAACAATCACACCCAAACCCAAATAATATATCTGACTATAAAGTATTTAATTGACTTATATAGAGTAAAGCTGGATTTCAAGTGTGAGCTCTCAGTTGAATCATCTGACCTGCAAAAAAACTTTTACAGTTTTTGAAATGTGGGATAAATTGGACCAGCTGAAAGTGCAAGGTAATTTTCAGAATAATTTGTTCATTCTGATCTCATTTTGAATAAATGTCATCTGAGGTTTAAGCATGAGCTACATTGACAAAAGAAGAAAGATTAAAAGAAGATGAGAGAAAATTGTGCTTTAAAAAAGTACTCTAAAGCATATCTTTTAGCTATACAAGGATGCTTTGTCCATTCAATAATAAAAAAAAAGAGGCAAGCAAACAAAAAATCCCCCAACAAATGAAACAAAAAACCTTCTTACTTTATAATATTAAAAAAGAAAAAAATCTCTCCTCTCTTTGAAAAAAAAGAGGAGGGTGAAAGGGAGGGAAAAAATAAAATAATAGAAAAAATGAAATTAAAAATGAAGTTTGGGGTGTTTTTTGAGTAATATATTTCCAAACAGTCATACACAGAAAATTAAAAAAGATTGAATATGTACAAATATGAATGCGTGTATGTTAATATATGTTTATACGGGAAATACACACAGATATATGTAAATACACATGTATATTTCTAATGAAAACTTCCTGGTTGGCATATCACCTTACACTACTCTATGATGCTTTGAATGTAGAGGTATATAAATATATAGGTGCATAGATATATTAATAGATATATTCATTCACTCACAAACATGAACATAAAAGGCTGAATATGTACATATATGTACCAAACATATAATAATGGCCAGTCTTCGCGAGCGAAGATTTGGGAAAGGTCATTAACCCTTCGAGCCTGCGCAGTGGATTTTTTAGGTGAGACCCAGCGTGCGCTGAACTGAGCCCACCCTTTAATCCTGAGGTTCATCTGCCGGGGCCGAGCAAGCTTGGACAGTGGCAGTGAGGGTCTCAGGACGTAGGTTTGTTTAGAGTGACCTTCTCTTAGATGGATTGCCTTACAAGGCTGACGAGCTCCATCTGCCCGGGGGGCTGGGAATCGAACCCGGGTCGCAGCGGTGAGAGTCCTGCACCCTAACCACTAGACCACCAGAGGCCCCACCAAACATATACAATGCCTTTATTTTAACAGTCACTCTATTTTTTTTTTATTTTTTTTTAATTTAGGAACCCACCATGAAGCTGTTTCAGCAGAAAAGGTCTAAAAAGGATGATATATACATCTGATTTTCTGAGAAACGTCCACATACAGTTCTTTTCTATGTCAATGCAAACTATATGTTTTGAAGAATAAATAAACATCTATATTTTTACGTACGTTTATATTACATATTTGTTCATGTATGCAATGTATGTTTTAGAATTGCAACATACAGAATCAAAGGTAGATATAAATATAACATATGCATACTTTTTAATATTAATCATATAATCCTTCTATCCATAAACATGAGTATATTCGGTACCACTAGATAGACAGGCCTGCCTTTTCCAGGTTCAAAACAAAAGATTGAAGTGGGGGGGAGATTATCACTACCTAAAAGATAATGCCTTTCTAAGAAAAAAAAAGTATAATTCTTTATAATTTTCAGATCAAAGATCCTGAAAGAGCACGTGAGCCTGGGCATCTCCTTAAAGGAGGGTCTAGGATGCCGTTCTGGTACCTCTGTTTTACAGGCTGCTTCAGGAGATTGATAGACATCCAGTTTAGTCATCCCTGAAAGCCTGACTGATTTAGATGTACATACACCTTTACATCTCTTATCTTGTTGTTTTTATAAGTTCCCTCTCCTTTCACTGCAAGTTCTATAGAATTCAGCCCCAAGCTGGTCATCGCCATGCTTTCATTAAGTTTACTCTCCCTCAATCAGAAAATGTGAGGTCTGTACTAGTGCTGGTCCATTTATACATTATAAAGGGACCAGGAAAGGCATAAAGATCCTGTACTTTGTAATGGAGAAACCAAATTTCAGTAACAAGTAACAACTCACAATGGTAAGTTGTTTTATATAGAACATGCACAAACACACACAGAAAAAAGCCAGACAATGTAGCAGCAGTATCTGACAATGCTTTCCCCTTTGACAAAAATGAAGTTTATTTCATGATCTAGACCATATAATTCCATATTACAGAGGCTTGGTTCAGAATTACACTTATTAATTTTATTAATTAACACCAAAACCAAGCAGAGATGGGAAAAAAAAAAAGAATTTGATGAGCTTAGTGATGTTTTCAAATGTAGGAAAAAACCCTTTATTTTTCATTTCTCTGAGACATTTCTTTTACTTTCTCTAATCAGCAGAATTAATTTCCAATTGCCAAAGCAATATTTTCAAGGCCTTTTTTTTTTAATCATTGTTCATTTTGCTGCCCTAATTTTCCCTTCTTTCAAATGCAGTATTCTTCCCAAGTGACCTATCTTTAGGCACAGAAGGTTAGGAAATTATGTTTGTGGGTTCTCTCAAACTTTCAGTGCTCTACTTCCAGCAAATGAATGCAAATAAACACACTGATGGAAAAAAAGTTTCAGATTCAACAGAGGCTTGACTGGCAAGGATTAGAGATAAGAATATAAATTTCTAGCCTTGAAAATAATCATTAGTGATCAGCAAAAAAATAAATGCTACAGCTAGCTATAGCCGTTACCACTGGGAAAGGAAATTAGTATGTGAAAGAAAATTTCCTTCTTCCCACAGCTAAATGATTAAGAGTAATCTAAAGCATTGCCATTTCTGATCTCTACTTGAAGTTCCCATAAGGGCACTCAGCACCCACGACAGAGCACAAGAGGCTAAACATTGCACTTAGGTCTCTATAACAGAAGGTGTTTATACTGGCCAAAATGTTTCCTTTTGTCTCTGCTTAACTGGTGGTCCTATCAAATGTCTTTAATTCTCAGTTCAGGAGTCCTCAGTTCAGGAATGACATGGACCTGTTGGATTGGGTGCAGAGAAGGACCACAAAGATGATCAGAGGGCTGGAGTGCCTCTCCTCTGAGGAAAGACTGAGAGAGTTGGGATTGTTCAAGCTGAGGAAGACAAGACTCCAGGGAGACCTTTTTTCCCTGACCTCTGTTTCTATTTCACCACATATATGAAGTACATAACCAAATATTTTGGTTATTACTTCCATTATAAGATGGTGTACCTCACCAAAGGAACAAAAGTTGCCCTTCTGCAAGAGGTTGTTCAGGGAAATCTCAATATCAGAAGCTAGAGAGTCTGAGTATTACAAAGCTTAGAGAAATTCTTGGGTCAGCTTTGCTGTTATCTTCTTGAGGTATAGGGATGAATGTACAGATCACTAGTTACTGTGCTCAAAAATGATTGGAGATGAAAACTATGTGTGAAAATTAAAAGGAATGAGAAAAATAAATTCAGCCATTCAAATACCACAGTAGTAATTCCTATTTTATTCAATGCCCTTAATGGGATGATTGAGACATATACTGACATAACATATTTGCTATTTCATATCCTGAGAAGAAAGAGTATTACTCACACTATGAAGATTCATTGTGCAGAGGAATAGCATGGTGTTGTGGGACTTACACCTTTTCCAATGCTGCTTTATAATATAGCCACAAACGTTCTGTCACACTTCACTCTGAAACAATAGGTAGAAAATTCTCCTTTGAGAATAAATAGGAATGTTTATCTGGCCACCTTCTACTAACTGAATGCTGTTAACACATTCTTCACATTCAGTCTTCCTCTCTTGGACTTTAACTAACTGGAAAACTTAATAAATCTAATAGTCAGAGTAAGGAGTCTTTCCGGGTGTGTTCGTACCTACAAGGGTGCTTGTGCAGCTTCTTTTCATTTGCATTTGCCAAAGCTAGTTTTAATATCCTGGCATTTGTGGCATCTTCTACTTTTATAATGTCACTGAAAAATTCTATTTGCTACATTGAAAGTATTCTGACTACTTTGACTTTATCATGATAACTAGAGTTCTGCATATTTCTTACTAATTTATTTATTTCTCTGAGACTCAAGGCTGATGCAAATGTTTGTGGGTGATTGTTCACAGCAGAGCCATAGTCATAGAGGATGTGCAGAGAACAGACTTGGACAAGCTATAGTTTCTGCTTTCTGGAGAAAGCCTCTCTTATGACAATTGCCAAATCCACACATACTGATGTTTGGTTATCAGGAACGGGTACTTTTTGTAGACAGGAATTTCTTTTTTCACAAGGGGATTTTAATCTCTAGCCCACCATAGGACACAATTTTCTGTCATTCTAAATATATCTTATCTATAAAACAAAATCCGAGATGTAGCTGACGAAATCCAACATATCTCTTGGTTTAATCTTGGTAGTCATCTTATAGTCACTGTATTTAACTGATGATTCTTATTACCATTGCTACACCTTTTATGTGGCAGTAGGGGTGCTAGCATGGGTGTTGCAGGTCCTTGAAATTATTTATATTCATGTATATTTCTTTCCTCATCTTGCAGGTTGCTGCCTACATGTCGTGTCTTGGAGTCTGACCACTGCTTAGTTCTCAGCATGCTACCTACCTATGCCCACAACTTTTTTTCTCCTAAAGCTCACCATATCTTTACTTGGGTACTGTAAATAGAGGTGAGGGAGGAAAAATTCACCTAGAAAAATTTATCAGAGGAAGACCCCTCAAAGAAGTACTTCAGCATACTGAAAGGCAGCCATTCCTGCCTTAGAGCTCCCACTGAGATCTGAAATCAGTCAATTTACCAGAAGCAGGTACTGAGGGAAGCAACAGTTCTCTAATAGAGAGAAAGAAAAAATTTGAAAAATATCTGGATCACACCAGCTTGTTATAACAGAAAAGTTTTCTAGAAAGTTTGCCAACAGCACTATTCTGGAAGAGCACTGCTGATTTAGATCACAGATCACTAACATTTTCTCAAACATTTAATTTGGCTCCCCTTTTGTGACTGTCATAGACCCTCACTAACATTAAATTCAGTCAAATTTTCATAACCAGATAAACTTCACTAGAAACAAAGTGAAAATAGAAAGATAATACCTAAAAGGGACCTTCAGATGTTTAAAGAACCATTGGACTGATGCATGTGATTGTTATTATATTGTTTTAACTTTTTTTCCTAAAAATAATATGTTGGTTTACAGTTTTAAAAATATTAGAAGAAAGGAAATATATGATTTTAACATTGCAGAGTGCCAAAATGATATTTTCAGATCTGCATAAGAGATTGGCATGTTAAGAGTATAATCACCAGCAATCTGTTTTTGTATAAGTGGGTGTTCATATTTCCTACATACCTCTCAAACCCCATTTCAAATATTTAAAGTGTTACTTTATTATGAATTTTAAGCACTTGGTAAAGCATATCTATAAATAAATTTGCCTCCCAATTCACTCAACACCCTTAGCTGAGCTCTACGCTCAATCATTATGTTCTTCTGTGTTAGTTTTCCTTAAAAATAACTAATTTATTGGCATGATAGAGAAAATTCAAGAGAGGGGAAAAAAGGTCCACAAAGTGAGGCAGATTGAAAAAAATTATACCGATTTACCATTTCATTATGAAACATGCTGTTAAGTAGGCCCCAAAGCACTAATGGTCTCTGAGGTTTTGTTTTCTCCCTGTTTGGCTTTAAAAGATTTAATGAGCCTAGAACAACATGTTTTTAAATGATCTTTCTCTCTCAGCTAAACATCTTCAAGAAAAGATATTGGCAAGGCAAAATATGTGCGATTTTTTTCCCTAAAATTCAGTACAACATGTTGAAATATGTAATACAGTAATTGCCTCAAGAATTACAACACCAGGAATAGCTACAAAAGTTGTTAGTTGAGATTACCAATCACCACACAACACTTTTTTATTTTAAAATTTCCTTGTGGTCCTCATGCTCCCAATGAACAGAGTTGTCCTTCTCTTCTGACATTTATCTGTTGTCATAAACCTAGAGCAGCATCTTCCTTTTTTTTTTTTTTTGTTAAATCTGAGTCTCCTGCACTAGTCTTTAATCCTTCCTAAGCATCCTAATTTGGGAAAGTAACTGCAATACAGCAAAATACTTATAAATCAGATTTTCAGATCAGGTAAAATAGAGAAGTTGCCCCTGTGTCAATAAAGCACTACTCCAGGAATGGTTTCAAGCTTAGCTCTGCAAAAGCTGTACTGTGCATTTTAGGAAGAACCATTTCCCTCAGCATCCTGCTTCCCCATAGATAAATAAAGACGTTCTGGCATTTGCTAACCTGTTATTTCATTTGGCTGGCATCTACAATTGCAACCCACCCTGAATTATTTAACTGTCAAAGAGAAATATATCTGGACTGGCCAGGACACTATTCTACAGATAGATAACTCTTGTAAAGACAGTTGGAGGCTTGTGAGTGGCTGCAATGAGCTGTATACTTATGTGTGTCTGCAAGACAGTTACTTTTTCCTCTTTTTTTTGTCTAAATATCTACAAGATGATCCTGAAGATTAGTGAGTCCCATAGTGTTTATGAGGAATAATGATAAACCTATTTGCAATAGGAAGTATTTCCTTGTTAAGATCATATACCTAATAGTCTGACCAGGCTAGGCTGATTTTCTGTAGCTGAGAAAAGGAGGAGGAAGGAATTGCCTCATATCATAGGTAATAATCACAAGTTTTGCGTTGCAGTAAGTCAAATGAAATCTTCAGTCTTCTTCTCACTGTCAGTCCTTTTCCCCTTCCCTGTTCCAAAGCCTTTTCTGCCTTCCCTAGACCTGCCTTGTGTCTCTTCTCTTTGCTCTTTCACCTTAACATAAAAATTCTCAGCAAGCATCAACAGCAGACATGAAGAACCAAGCACACTGCAAGGAACAGGAACAACATTTGAACCACTGCTGATGCTTTATTTTTGCTTCTCCTGGATAAATCCTTCTGGCTTAGACAAAAAAAAAAAAAAAAGTGCTTTTTCTGGATTGCTAGTAAGTTAACTTTGGTAAAAAATCATGCAATCCTTTCTCAACCAATTGAAATAGACTTGAAAAATCCCATATGCAATATGTATTATGACTGTTCAATGCAAACATGTGCTTATTGGATATTTTACCTTGAACACTCGTTGCATGTTAAAGAACAGAAAATGGTGAGAGAAAACTCAGTGCTAATAAAAGGCTTAATGAAAAAGTTGTTGAAACTATGCTGGTCAACTGCCAGCAACAGAGGAGACAGGACAACCACAGGATACCTTGATTTGAGAGAACTGACAGAAAGAGGCAGGATGAGGTGGTGGGTAGTTTTGAACTTGAATTTTTCTAATCCCTAATCTCTCCGTGTGTCTCGTTCCATCTTCTTTCTACATAGAGTTTGGCTCATATTCACTGATTCCTCTTCTTTTATATGTGTTGTGTCTGATCCAAAACTAAAAGAATTCTAAGGAAATGCTACCTGATCATATGGAATAAAACATATTCTAATATGAATAGAAAAGGGAAATATATATAGATAACAGAACTGCTTTCACACAACTGTATGACAAGATAAGTCTTGAGGATACACTGAGCCTGG
>NW_016690407.1:269205-369372 GCF_001604755.1 Lepidothrix coronata | reverse complement strand
GCATCCACAACCTCTCTGGGCGATCTGTTCTCACCTCTTACCGCTCTCAAAGTCAAGAATTTCTTCCTAATATCAAACACTCCACTTCCCCTCTTTCTATCACTGCATATCATTATAGAGTCCATCTCCAGCTTTCTTGCACCTTCAGGTAATGGAAGGCTGCTTGAAGGTCTCCCCAGAGCCTTCTCTTCTCAAGTCTGAACAACCCTAACTTTCACAGCCTGTATTCATAGGAGAGGTGCTCAACTTTTAGAAGACAGTTTTGAACATCTTGATTGTACTTGCATTGTGATAAATTTGCAGTTCATTCCCAAGTGTCGGAAGTCAAGCAGGTGAGGCAGAAGGTTGACTTGGCTGAGCAGGAATTTTCTCAGGCAAAAAAGGAAGGTGTATGCCAAATGGAAGCAAGATCAAGTGACTTAAAAAGAATACAGAGATTCTGCTTGCCTCAATAGGGAGAAAATTTGTGCAGCCAAAGCTCAAATGGAGTTGAAGATGCCAGAAATGCAGGAGACAATAAAAAGAGTTATTTCATATATATTAATGACAATAGACAGTATAGAAGTACCATAGGCAAGTTACAGGATGAGGATGGTCACCTCACAAACAGGGTCTTCAACATGGATAATGGACAATGGGGGTCTCAGTGCCCTGAGCTGGAGGACCATGACTGCAAGAATGATCAGCTCCCAGTCGACCCTGAAATTGTGCAGGATCTGCTGTTAATACTGGATCCCTACAAATCCATGGGGCCTGATAGGATTCATCCCAGAATCCTCAAAGAGCTGGCTGATGTCATCACAAAACCTCTCTCAATGATTTTTGAGCAGTCTTGGGAATTTAGAGAGGTCCCAGCTAACTGGAAGCTGGCAAACATTGTCCCACTTTTCAAGACGAGCAAGAAGGAGGATCCCAGAAACTACAGGTCTGTCAGTCTTACTTCAGTGCTTGGCAAAGTCATGGAGAAGATTATTCTGGGAAGTATTGAAGAACACCTGAAAGACAACACTGTCATCAGTCACAGCCAGCACAGCTTCATGAGAGGAAAGTTCTGCTTGTCCAACTTGATTTCCTTTTGTGACAAGATAACCCACCTAGTTGATCAAGGGAAGCCAGTTGATGTCATCTTTTTGAATTTCAGTAAAGCTTTCGATACTGTCTCTCACAGGATCCTTCTGGACAAAATGTCCAGCACACAGCTGGATAAACACATTGTGCAGTGCATGAGCAATTGGCTCATGGGCCAAGCACAGAGGGTAATAGTGAATGGGGTAACATCAGACTGGCGACCTGTCACTAGTGGAGTTCCACAGGGCTCCATTTTGGGCCCTGTGCTCTTCAACATCTTCATAAATAACTTGGACACAGGACTGGAAGGGATACTAAGCAAATTTGAAGATGACACAAAACTTGGAGGAACTGTTGACTCCCTGCAAGGCAGGGAGGCCCTGCAGAGAGACCTTGACAAATTAAGGGACTGGGCAACCACCACCCATGTGAAGTTCAACAACGGGAAGCGCCAGATTCTGCACCTGGGATGGGGCAACCCTGGATGTACTTACAGACTGGGGAATGAGATGCTGGAAAGCGGTGGGTTGGAGACCCTGTCTGGAGGGATTGGCCATAGGGACCAGAGCGGATAAAACCAAAGGCATGTGTTTGCCTCATGTCATGGCCTTGCCACCTGGATGTGTGGTCTTCCACAAGGTTCCAGTGGTAGCTTCCTCTCCCTCTTTCCCCTTCTCTCTTTTTGCTCCCTCTCCTTCTATTTCTTTGCTCTTTTCTTGCTGCTTGGGGGTGGCTTGGAGATGGAGGGATTGGATTTTGACTTAAGTTTTGTTGATTAATATGTGCTGAGTTGGTATTCTGGTGGAACATTTTGTCTAGCTTCTGTAGTGCCCTTTTTGAATCTTTGACAAGTTCCTTTATTTTCTCCCCTAAATTAATAAAGAAACCTCTTGGGAATAAGTCTGTGGCTTGTTCTCTTGATACTATCTTAAGGTAGTAAAGAACCTTATATCTATATTTTAAAGTAAAACTCCCAGCTGAACCTGTGAGCCAGCAGCTCCTGGGGCTGGAGTGTTACAGAGCCTCTGAGGTCACTTGGTGTGTTTAGCCTGGAGAAGAGGAGTCTGATGGGAGACCTCATTGCAATCTACAACTTCCTCACGAGAGGAAGAAGGACAGGCACTGATCTCTTCTCTGTGGTGACCAGTGACAGGACCCGAGGGAAGGGCCTGAAGTTGTGTCAGGAGAGGTTTAGGCTGGATATTGTGAAAAGGTTTTTCACCCAGAGGGTGGTTGGGCACTGTAACAGGTTCCCCAGGGAAGTGGTCACAGCACCAAGCCTGACAGAGTTCAAGAAGTCTTTGGGTGATACTCCTGGGCACATAGTGTGACTCTTGGGGATGGTCCTGTGCAGGACTAAGAGTTGGACTCAATGATAATTGTGGGCCTCTTCCAACTCAGAATATTCTGTAATCCTGAGCAGCCTCTATCACTTTCCTCCTTCTTCCTGGCATCGGAAAGCTCTGCTTGGTGTGTGTTGCTGGGAAGCTTGAGCCAGGCCTTGTTTTATAACATGCGGAACCCAAGGACATTTTTTCAATGGAAATCATAAATTTAAATGGTGTTTTTGGTTCAGTCTAAGTATTTTAGATTTCAAAAATTGTTTCTGTTGGACTGTCCATGGTACAGATTTGCAGAATATTTTCTCAATTAATCTGAGCCACTTGCATCTGAAAGAATTGCTACAATGTAGTTGCAAAACTAAACTGCACTTTTCAGTTAATAATGCATAAAATAACCCCAAACCATAAGAAGGAAAACAGGTAAGCAGTTCAGATTGTCTGAACACCAGTTTTGAGTGCAACTCTGGACAAGGTGCTATTATGGCTAAAAATAATACTCTGCTTTGTTTTATGTTGGTTTTTTGCTTGAGTCTTGACCTTGACATTAGACATAGCTTTTTGGAGTCTTGAGTAATTTTTTTCTATTAATACAGTCACACTAAAATTGTCAATTTACAATATCTAATACCAGCTTTTTAGTCTTCACAAAGGTTATTTTTATTGTTGCTTCTATATTCTATATTCTTCCCATATTCTATATGGGAAGAGCTATTTTTTCATATGATTGGTATTAGACTTTTAAAATGTTTTAAATTACAGTTTGCTGGAACCATAACCACTGATGGAAAATTAGTGTAAAATGTCACAGTCTTTAACAACACTTTCCTTTACAAGTCTTCATCTCTCGACATTAATTTATTTAGATTCTGAATACTTCTTGCAGCTTGGAGAAAATTCAGCTTTTTTAATGTGGAAATCAAAAATTTGGTGGGAGTGGAGAGACAGTAACTTAGCAAAATGTACCACAGATCATTCTAAGTAACAGCCACAAATGACATGCAACATTAGAAATTAGAACAATTTCATAACATCAATGGCCTTTTCATGAATAAATTGCCCCTCTGTGGATTTGTGTACTGACCAGGAAAAAGATTTACAAAAATTATCTTTTATGTCCTTTTAAAATGATAAAAATAAGATAATCTCCAGGTGGTCTTTTTTTCATGAATCACTTTTAAGCTTAGTGGCTGCCTTGTGTTGTGTTCTGACATCCTGACAGTAAAAAAGTGCTTATAATGCTCCTGCAGGGTTTGTTCTAAAACCTTTCCCTACTGTTAAGCAGTAAATCAGTGACTGACAGGATTCCTAACCTGCCACCTCCTGCTAGGGTGACATTAAATTCACACTATACACTGTAATCTCCTTCCAGCTACCTAATAAGGACAAGAGAAAAGTCACTTCTAGGTATCCCAGTTCCAAACCCTTGGATAGTTTCCTCACAAAACTATACTAGTGGAGCGTCAGAAGGCACCTTATCTCAAACTGTTGTGATAGTCTGTTAAAATTACTTTGCCTTATTCAAAGATGGAAAAGGGTTTAAAATTCTAGACATATAAATTAATGTACAGAATATTATTCACTTTTGCGTATCTGTAGAGGAACATACCTGTACTTCTATACCACTGTGTCTATACATCTATTCACCTAGCAATACAGACAATTATGAGGGTTCCACCAACTTGGGACTGATGTGACTCACCGCCTGGCGGGAGGGTTACCCCTAACTTTGTGGGACTGATTTTATTCTGAGCATGGCCAGTTTACCCCTCCAGCCAGCTGGGCTCTGATACTACTGAGGCGTAAATCAAAGGCTGTGACCCTCTTGTTGTGATTCTAAGCTTTTCATTAGCCTCTGGAAACCACTGGTAAACACACTAGTCACTGCACTGTGCTGTCTGCAGCTGGGAGAGAAAGAGAAGTGAGGGAAGGGTGAACCCCGAGATAAGCCCCGTTAGTTAGAACATGGTGCTAATTACACACAGGTTATGGATTCAACAGCTGTACCCATTCACTTAAGAGTTGAACTCAATGATCAATGTGGTTCCCCTTCAACTCAGAATATTGTGTGATTGTGTAATATTTTCTGCATTTTCAAATGTCACAGTCATACCACAGGAGGCATGGAGGGAGGGTTTCCATCAGGATTTCCTGGACAGATGATCATCTATTTCGTAGTATCCCAGGATCACAGAATAGTTCTTATGGGAAAGGACTTTTGGAAATTTCCAACTCCAAATCCTCCTCTCAAAGCAGGATCAGACAGAGCAGGTTACCCACTAGGGTATTTATAAGCATTGCTAAGATCCCCCTGAGCCCCCTTACCTCCAGGCCAAACAATCACAGATCACTCAGTATTTCCTTGTGTATCTTCTAATTACCATCCTTGTGGTGCTTTGCTGGACTCACTCCAATATGCCTGTATCTCTTGTGCTGTGGAGCCCAGAAATGGACCCATCACTCTAGCTCTTCCTCACCAGCACCAAATTAAAGGGAAAAGGATCACATCTCTTGACCTGCTCCTTCTCATGCATCCTGGGACGCTGTTGGCCTGCTTGGCCAACATGTTCTTACAGCTCATGCTCAACTTGCTGGCCACCTGAAACACAGGTCTTGTTCTTCAAAGTCATTGCGCAACCAGTCAACCCCCACCATGTAGTTTCTGCATGGAGTTATTCCTCCCCAGTGGTAGGACTTTTCACTTCCCCTTGTTAAACTTCATGAGGTTCTTGTCAGCAGTCTTGTCATAAAAAAGAACATAGTTTATGTGTCTGTGGAAAGTTATGGGTCTAGGCTAAGTACCTCTCAAAGTTTTTGTGGGAAAAATGAAAGAATATTATAAAGAGTGAAGCAGTTTCTCCTCTGTGCCCTTTTGTGTTACATCACAGAACCTTCTTTGAACTAGACTGGAGCAACGGCAGCAGCTCCATCGGTGATCAATTTTTGTCATGCCAGCACAGACAATTTTTTAACATACTTTTATGAACATAAGCACAAACAGCAGTACATTTTATTGCTTTTACTTAAGGATACAGAATATAGATTCTTACACCTCAGCAGACTCCAACTGGCTCTATCACAGCTCTGCTTTGATAAATTTGTCCTCAGCCAAGTATCAAAGTTCAAAAGTCTAGATCCTCATTAATAACTCATAAAATTTTTATGGCATTTTAAAACAGATGAGAAGAAGAATAAAGTTAATATCTACTGTTTTAGCAGCTATACAAATCCAGAAACTAAGTTAAGACAATTCATTACTTCAATTGCACAACTAAGCACTATAAGAAGGAATTTTTTTATGAGCTGTATCCAGTTTAGAAACAGATCTTCCAAGTGTCAGTCAAGGCAGACATAAAATCTTGACCATAAATCCAGTGACCTTAATTTGTTTCAACTGAGTCAAAGTGCAGTAATGTTGAAGTGAGAAGTGGGCTTTGGCTTCTGTTTTTTCATACCATGCCCAGTAGATTAATATACAAGGACAATTTTACAAACAGGAGAACCTTATATTTCTCAGTTGTGTCCAGGCTAGACATTTTCTGAAATGAAGATGAAAGAACTTCAGATCTGTTGGATTTTCAAGCAGTTCAGTCCAAAGCCTGTCTAATCCTCCTGTTTCCCACTAGAAAGAGAAAAGTGAAGAAAACTGATTTCACATCCAAGTTATTTAAAAAGTGTTGTTGAATAGCTAAACTGGCTAATTACACTGGTTATGGATCCAACTTCAATTCCAAACCTTTCGAGATTACTTTATTTTTTTTTACCTTCTGGAAATGTTTTCAATTTTGATAGACAGCTTCAACAAATTATAACAGTGATCTATACTTAACATTTGAACATTTGCACTGCGAATGTACAATGTGTTTATGTGTGCACACACAAAACTACTGCATGCAATGTCCCTTTGGAATTCAGCCAGCTCCTAAATAAGATTTTTCTTGCCTTCTGTCAGGTTTAAGGAGAATACACATACATTGTACACAAACATATATATGTGCATAAGTATACACACATATACACACATTCTTAAACCTACCTATACCTATTATTATATACACACATGCTATATGTAGTGTATATGTATTGTTTATAATTATATATATTTTCTTCATTTATAGATATTAAGAGAGAGAGAGAGAGACAAAAAGGGAGAGGCAGAGAACTAAGTGAGCAAGGGAATGGAGAGAATCTTTCATGGGTCCCATTTTTCCCAACCTTCTAAGTCTTTACAGAGTAACTTTGGTTTAGGTGAGCATTATGTTGAACTATTTCTTTTCCCATCAGGACAACAGCAGGTTTTTGATGGATGTCTAAATCCTATTCTTCAGCAACAGCAGCAGCATCTGTGACACAAGATCTCTGGAGGAAGTGACTTTTGGAACTCATCATGCTTCTGTCCCTCTGTTCTTGCAATCCAATACTATATTTCATTTTATCTTCAGCTGCAGTTCCCTCATGATTTTCTTCCATTTTTTTCCTTCATCTTCCAGCTTTCCTTCTTCTTTTGTCCTTCTGCACTCTCCTTTCCCCCATAAGCGTACAAACCACTTCTTTTTGTGTTCTTTTTTTTCCACTCAGTTCAATACTCAAGAGCTTCAAAGGAAACTAAGCACAGCTATCAATTACGCTCATTTCCCCATCTGAAAACAGAGGGCAGAGAAAACATGAGTGGAGGTCTCCCTCGAGACAGAACTATGAACCTGGATCATGAGACTAATGAGAATGTATGAATGTGGCAAAGAATAAAAAGTTATATCATTGAGTGAAAAGCAGGGATTTATGAGTTTAGAAAGTAGAGCATAGCATAATCTCACTAGTATTCCAGATGATTGTTTTCTATTTTTTTCATCCTACTAAGATTTTTTTTCTATAAACATACAATCAAATCAAACCAAGACAAAATGTTTCCTGACCTTTTTCCCCATGTAAGCTAAATAGTTGTCAACTTTGGAGGGGGTTCTTTGTCTGACTGTTTTCTCCAAGAACAGGGGGTCATAACCTTGATTATCTATATTATTTCTTTTTTTTTCTTGTGGAATTCTTGCTTCCACAATTCTGATAATAATTTAAAATATTTTTAAGAAGTTCTAGTGGGGCTTGTTCTCTATAGTTGAAGTCTTAGCCAACAGCTTGCTGTAACCCTGCAAAAATTGCCTAAAATGGCACTTCAAAAAATAACACTTCAGCTTGCACAAAATATGCAAATAGAGATTCTAAATATAATATGCCATAATTTCAATGAAATCAGCTCCTTAGCATGTACACTTATGGAAATAAATACATATTAAAAATATGCACTGGCTCTCTAGGCCAATTTGTGATGTTCTTTCTGCTGCTCTCAGTCACTGAAAATTCATGTCTCAACTCTATGAGGTAGATCTGAACTTAATAAAAAAGTGACAGTTTTCTACATCCTAGGTTGTACAAACTTGATGGGAAAGATTTTTTAGTTTCTGTATATGTTTGGAGGTTACATAAATAAACTAGAAGGGCAAATACTAGGTTAAGATAAATGTCCTCCTGACCACTGACGATATAAGCAATAACACTATATGCATTACTTTTTATTTAGTAGTGTCTATCAAGTATAGAATTATTCATTATAAAGATTAAACAAAAACCAAAAATAGATCCTTAAAAATAATAAATGTGTTAAAAATATCAACAGCAATAAAATATTTTCCTTAGTTAACCTGAAATTACACTAACACTAATCTGATTTTTTTTCTTAAAATTCAGCTTTAACTATACTTGAATAACTCAATGCAGAGTCTATGTAAAGATGAAACAAATACAAAGCCATACCACTATCTACCTTTAAAAAATTAAAAGCTCACATAAGAAAAGCAAATATGGAAGTCAAAGTATGCAAACTGGGAACACTAGAGCTGACCGGAAAAAATAATTTTTGGTGGTGAATTTTCTTGTGTCTCTGTGACCTACAATATAACACATAATCCAGTCCTTTCACTCCTGAGTTATCTGGTAGAAATGCTCCTGAATTACAGTAAATAGCTTGCCATTCTCAATAGATACAGGTGCAAAATTCAGTCTAAAATGCAGGGTTGTCCTTCTCATCATACAAGAATTGAGTATCATGTATGGCTATTCTTACTGGACAACAATAGTCTTCTCTTCCACTGAAGTATCATAAAAATTATATTCATAGTGAATTTTCAAAGTTCCAAAGAAAGGGTATGTTCTGTTCATTTGAGATGCAGAGACAATTTAAGCACCAAATGTTTAGTTACAAAAATATCTCATATTGCTCTTATTATTATTATTATTTGGTTAAATTTTCCTAGCATTTAGACGATTTATTCATAGTCTAACATGTCTTTATGCTAGGTAATGTGCAAACACAAGTTGTAAGCAGTTCTTGCTCAAAAATATTATTTTTATGGCAGTGAGACGAAGGAGAAAAAGAAATAGAATTGTGGTTGTACATCCAGATCAGGGGCCTCAGAGAGTCAGAAGCCAAGCACTTAACAAGATTCTTGTAAACATCACAGAAAAGAAGATATTTGGCGGGATTTTGTAAAAATATAATTTCTACAGCACGACAGATCTATATGGGAATATTTCCTTAAATATGCAGGATGACCAGGGAAGAACTATACATATGTTTGTTCAGAAATGTCTTTAAGTAAACAGTATGGAGTTAGAGCCATGGCTGTATGTGACTGTCAGTCTGAACAGTAAATGAAAGATGAAAAACTATTCACAAGATAAGTAGCATAAACCTGGATTCAGATGAAAGATATAATTAGTGTATAACTATGCATGATATAGTCAAGCTTACAGCCTGGGAAAATGAACCTGGGTCCCTATTTTCAAGTGGGATCATTTGCCTTTGGTAGGATCTAAAGGAAATAAATTACAATGCTGAAGAGAGAAAGAGAAAAGGAGATAAGATTGATTCTAGCTAATTTTGGACTTCTCCAGCATGAATATTTACATATGAGCTAGTCCTTCAAGATGCAGGAACTTTTGGGAAAAAAAATGTAAAAATAATTTTGGTTGGATATCTATTTTAGCAAAAATTCCACTATATAAAAACTATTTTTCTACACTGAATAAGAAGGAATCCAAAAAAAGAACAGACGTGTCTCTACTGTGTATAAGTGATTGAAATTAGCCAAATACCATTCAAAAGGATTATATTACAGGAACTAGAGATCAATGGAAAATACAGTGTACAAAAGGAAAACACACTATTTAAATGTAACTTATATCTGAGGACCTAGGGAGGTTATCTGAGTCAGTTATGCTGAATGACACACATAGGCACTTCCCCTTGCATAGAGGATTAGGAAGGAAGAACAAAAGTATTTTCAATTTTCATTAAAATATTTGTTTAGATTTGTTGTGCTAGATGATGTGACTAGATAATCACAAGGTAATATGTGGAGAAACACATAGGAATCCTACTTTAGACACAAAGAAATTGTTCTGCTGTGAAGGGGCAGATTGGTGTATTGTGGTTGAATTAATATGGGTAAGATTAACCATGTTTAGATGATAAAGAAAAAAGGACCACAGACGGATACACGGGACATACACAGAGAGAACAAGGAATGAAGAGGCATTCTTTACAGGACATGGCAACTGAGACTTAGAAGTGGACAGAATCACCATAGAAAAAGAGGACATTGTTTCAAGAAAAGAAGCATGGCAATGCTGAAGATGGATGACTGCTGATGGTAACCAGAGCAGGGAATGAGATTGGAAATTAGTTCTGGTATTTGCCACTGAAAATAAAAAAAGTAATAGAGCTTTTATACGTGGCAGCACACAGCAGTCACCCATGAATGGGTTTTTGATGGAAATGAGAAATTAAATAGCTTTGCACTAAAAAACCCAAGGGACATAGATAAGAAGACTGGAGCAAATGCAAGTGTGTGTTTGAACATTTATTTTGCTTTTTATAAGACTGGAAAAATATAGAACATTTTGTAATGTGAGACAAGAAACAGAAGTCAAAGACCTCATAAGTATCACGATGTGAGGTAAGGAGATGGTATGATACTCTTTGGACAACTTTGTGGAGAAGAAGAGAAGCTTCCTCATTCTCAGCACTGGACAAACATGAGAGGGTGAGAAGAAAAACAAAATTGAAAGAAAGAGAACAGACACACACTTTATCTCCTTTCTCTCAATAGAAATTGGCAAGGTCCTCTGAGGAGAGGAAAATAGGGGCAGAAGGAGGTTGGGATGAATGAGCTGAAGAAAATAGAAGCTGTGATTTTAGATATAGAAATCAATTAATTTGGAGAAGCTGATTTATTTTGACAGGAAAAATGTTAGTACTGACTGAGGAATGTAGCAAATTTGTAAGGAAGCGAGCCTCCTCCAAGAATTTCTTCCAGCAACTTTCATTCTGAGAGTATCAATGGAGGAATTGGATGCTGACAGTTTTGCAGGGTGAGAGTTCTGTAAGGCGTTTGGGCAGGATACTGGGTCATTCAGAATTTTGAGTCCATCTGGCTGCATACTCTTCACAAATGAATACACCAAAGCCATCTGATGGGCTGGGAATAGCAAAAGAACAGTTCACAGACTCACAGAATCACAGAATATAACAAGTTGGAAGGCACCCACAAGGATCATTCGCTATTTCCCATGGGCAGGTAGGTGTTCAGTCATCTCCAGGAAAGCAGATCTCCATCACATCTGATGGTTACTTGGGAAGACAAATGCCATTACTCCAAAGGTTCCCCCTCTTCTTTCTTCCTCTGCATCTCTATTTGCTGAGCGTGATGTCATATGGTATGGAATGTCCTTCTGGCCAGTTCAGATCAGCTGTCCTGGTCATATTCTCTCCCAGCTTCTTGTGCTCCTGCTTGTTGGCAGAGCACGAGAAACTGAAAAGTCGTTGACTCAGGGCAAGCACTACTTAGCAACAACAAAAAAATCAGTGTGTTATCAACATTGTTTTCATACTAAATCCCATAAAAGAGCACTAAACCAGCTACTAGGAAAAAAATTATCTCATGCAAAACCAGCACACAGAGTAAGGAAAACAGTGGAAATTTTTGCTCAGTCATAAGCTTTTAACAAAACCCAATATGCTACAGAAATTATGTGAGCAAACAAATTAGACAGTTATGCCATGCATTACACTGAAGAGTGGGAAAGAAAGGCAAAGAGCTGGTACAGATGGAAGAGACACATGGAACAACTTTGCTGAGGCAAGAAAGCCTGGAAGGAGAAGAATTCATCAAGTCCCACAGCAAACAAGAAGAAATCCCTCATCAACTGAAAGTCATAAAAAGTCCAGCTACAGAGCACTGCAATGTATCCTGGCGGTGAAGCTGGATGATAGTTACACAAGAGGATATCAGCAACACAAGAATAACAGATGTCCCAAATGAACACCAAGCTGATGTCCTTTTCTGGTTATGAAGTGAGAAACTTAACTTGCAAGCAGAGTAGACATCAAAGATATCACATCATCAGATATGAATAACAAGAATTCTGAACTGTTGTTATTAATGGGACATTAGGAATTACATGTAAGGGAGACAAAGAATTGAGACAATCTTATGCAATTCACTGTAAACATAAGTAAAAAAGTATAAAAAAATAAACAAATGTGAAGGAGAAGAAAGAAAACAAAGTGAGAGGAGAGAGGAGTTGTAAACATCAGTTCAGGGCCTCCCAGACCACGAAAGATACAGGGACTGCCAAGCAGAGACTGCTAAGCTATTCCACATATCACCTCTTAGGGTGGGTGAGGGACCTAAGCTTCATCAGCTGGCTGCTCATGGTTTGGACACATGCACTGCTCACTGGATAGAAAACTGGCTGGATGGCTGAGTCCAGAGAGTGGTGGTGAATGGAGTTACATCCAGGTGGTGGTTAGTCACTAGTAGGACACATCCTTAGGACTCTGTGAGAAATAGTTGTAGAAAATTATTTGTGACAATGGCTGTGATCTCTTAGGATTGCACCAGAAATTACAAAAGAGGGTAAAGAGAAGAGAGGTGTAAAATGAGTCATACAGCTATGTAAGGGATAGAGGTAGTGGAATGTGTGGAAAGTGTGGGATATATGAAGACTTGTGGTAGATGTCCTTGGTTATGGTTGGCAGAAGAGAGAGAACTGTCCAATTGATTTTATTTCTTAGGCCTTTGGTTCTTAAAATTGGCCATTATTGCTTGTTTCTTTCCAAAATGAAGTTCAGAGTCTATCTTTGTCTTTTATATTTGTGCAGCTCAAACTACTTGGGGAATTTGATCTTTTATTTCCTCACTGGAGCTTCTTGATGTAAACAATAACCATAATTGTCATTTAGCATAATGATCACAGCCAGTAATTTCTAAATATATAATAGCACTTTCTTTCTTAGGTTTTAGTAATAAAGACAAGTGCAGATAGTACATAATGTTCCTTTTTCTCCAAGGAAGAGATTCCTTGATAGGTGAATAGACAACATGAGATTTCGTTAAATTTCATCATTGAGTATGGAAGGATGAAAAGAAGAAACCATACTGATCATATAACTACTGCAGAGCTAAAAATAATGTACTTATTCTTATAAAGATGGAATTTTTAAGCAACTCATTTTTAACCACATGCTTGTAAGAGAGGATACAAATAAAGGGAAGTTCATATGACTATTGATTTGGGGAAAGGCCATTGAATCAACTGAGGTATGGACAATCAACTCAAAGATGAGACAGATTGCTGTGTTGTTTAGGATTTCAGTTTCCCTGGAAGTGTAATGCAATACTGCACAGGAATCAGACTCTAAGTCTCTATTTTGCACCTGTCCACCACATGTTGATTCTGCAAAACTTCACACACAAATGTTAGTTCTGATTTTATAGGAAGTGGAACTGTTGAGTTACAATAATTTATATGAATTTGCAAGAAATGACAAGGGGCAGCATCCCAAAACAGCCTCCACCTTCTCTGCAAGATATAAAGAGATTCAGGTTAGATTTAGATGTGAGAACCAACAGGACTATATCCACACTAGCAAGCTAAACAGAGCCTAGGGTTTTCTTTGACACTGAAGCCAACTGGCACATCCTTACTATTAAGCTCTCTTGCCATCAAAAACAAGCTAACAACATTCAAACTTCCTATTGGGAATGATTCCCACTTTGTGTTGATTTCCAATGCATACCTGAGAATTATTGTCAAGCATACTAGTTGGAACAGAATGATATTGTACCAGAGTCTGTAGTAGCATTTTAAAACTACGATCATTTTTTCAGTGTCTGTACCTGTGCTCTGACATGAATCTGCTATCATAAATAAATAGCTCACAGACATTTAATAACTGGATGAAAGTGGATTTTAGGTTATATAACTTCAAGCTTATTTCACAAATGTTCTCCTGTTCCCTCCATCCCCTTCTTCTTAAACATCTCTGTAACTGTTAACATCTAAAGTTGCCATATGCCCGTGTTTGTCATAACAGTTGTTAAATTTCTGAATTTCTACACTATAGGCATATAAAATACATCTCTCCTACCTCCCTCCCACTGGAATCCAGAAATGAGGGATTTCTTCATGAAAGCCAGAGACTTCTAAAAATCCTCATTTTCCTAATAGATCACTAAAGAATGTGGTTGTGTTACAACCCTTCTATCTTTAAGGGTTTGGAGAATGAACTGGATTCCGTTCTCGATTCAGATGGAGGGAATTAAAATCTGCTGGATCCACCTCCCACAAGCTTTGCCTAGCTGCTGGGAATCAATTTTCTAGAAGAGAAAGACACTTTCTATGTCTCCCATTGAACCTGTACCACTTTACAGCAAGAAACGTGAGATTTAATAGACTGGATTCATACCACAAGAGAAAAACCTCGGGTTAATTAGGACTGGAAGTGCTAAGACCTCTCTCTATTCCAGATATTGTTTAGATGGTGTATCTGATGTAAAATGCATTTCATTACAGGGCTCAGATACTCTAAATTTTGTAAAAGGGAAAGGATGAGAAGCCCATTTTAAAATAAGTCACTACAGTTACATTCTGAGAGAAACTAGAATGATGGTCAGCTCTCTTCTGATCATCCTTCCCAGAATAATTATTTCACAAGTATGGCAAAATACAGTCTTATTTTCTTTCCCACTTGGGAGAGCTGTGAAAAGGTGGCTGAAGCAAAAGTTTCTAGACAATGCTAATTTAAAAAATTCTGAATCAGGCTCTATTTAATTGGTTGATGGCATCTTGTTAGGCATTATCACTACTTCTGAGAAAAAAAATGGTAGTGAATTTATAGAGAGTATGTAACAGGGTAAAAAGTCAGACAAGTCCAGGAACACTCTTTAGCACTGATGTTAACTGACACGAAATGCCCCACATCCATACTGTTAAATTTTTCTGCCCTCCAAAATACTGGAGTTGCTCCCAAACTCCCTATTAGGAATAGCTAGTGAGCTATCCTAACTTCCATACTGTGCCCAAACACTGCCTGGAAGATCTGATACATGACATGGGCCAAACGACTGCTTGGGACAATTCTGGCTATCCAGTTCTGTAAGTGATCAAAACTGAGTGGCAGATGCAATGTCCCGACACTAAGTAATAAATGGCTGTTCCATTAACAAGTATGCAGACATAGCCATGGTCTTTCTTTCCTTCTTCTCCTAGGGAAATCTGAGCCAACACTGTTGAGAATTGATTTTAGCCCCACACAGGGTTTTGAATGAGTGGAAATCCAATCCCACAGGTAGATGAATTGAACTCACTTAACAGAGACTCCTACAAAGTTGCAAAAGTCTCCTCATGAGCTCTTCCTTATCTAGGAATAGGGGACACCATTTTCCTCAAAGGACACTGTGAGGCATTATTTCCTAAATTCTGACTGAGGAAAATCTTGTTGCCTTGCTTGACTAGTCATCCAATTGATGAAGTCCTGATTGATGAAACTAGGAATACTGGAACATAAAATTTGTTACACAAGACATTATCCTATTGAGTCTGTTTTGTTACCCAGAGATCCAGCAGAAAGCAAATACAAGAAAGCTCCCAGTAGACATTCTACGAGTTTAAAATGGAATTTTTCTAAACCTTCTATGCCACTGACTTCTTTATGTCTGATACTATATCCTATCACAGCAGCCCCCCCAAGTGCCATTAAAATTTTGACTTGTCTATTTCTCCCAATCCAATTTCTATACTTTTCTTTTTCCTAGAGAACTATTAGTAAGATACACTTTTCAAGACACAGCCAGGACAAAATCTGTGGTAACCAAGGTTGTATGTATGGCTCTCCCTTTACTGTGTCTCAGGTGATCCTGTTTTTCCTTTGGCCTGTGCAAGTTCTCCTGTTCCCAACAACAGCTACTCTATGAACAGCTTGTCTATGAGACTTCTGTAGAAATGGAGCTGTGATCTTACCATCCGAGACACCTCTGCCTAGCACAGCATTTTCTTCTTTACCCAGGCCTCCAAATAACCTAAGCAAAACTTTTCCTGAACTGCATCTTTATGACTATTCCATCTGAATACCCAAGGGTATGTGACAGCCAAAATTCCTCATACACACATACCACACAAAAGTATAAACCAATGTATTTTTACCTAAACCAAAAAATAATGTGTAGGTAAAATACTAATTTACACATAAATTTCCTCAACCCTTTCCTTAAATTCTGAGCTGCTTAGTTTAGTGTAAAGAGTCAGATAGTCATAACAGATTATTTCCATTTTTCCATATGTTGACTCATCTTCACAACATTACATGTCATTAATGCTGCTTTGCAGCTCTACAGGACAAACATATTTTATCTTGGCTTGTCTTGCAGTCAGATTGTTCTTCTTGTAATACAGTATGTCCCTATCATCTTCACTTCTGAAAAAAATGTTGCCATTATTTCACTTAGCTACAGTCTTCTCTGCCCATCTTTCCCCAATAAAATTTCTTTTCTGCCAAGAAATTTGTTCTAAATGGCCATTTTCCCTAATGCAAATATTGTTCATGCAGTTGGATGATGGCTATGACTAAAGACTCCTTTATCATTGACCTGTGATACAGGTGTCACAATAACGACAGATGCAGAAGCTTCTATATGCACTGATGACTTTGTGATATAAATGCTCCCCCAAAAACTTAGGAACTTTATCTAAAGTCACCAAACTGGCGAATACAGATGTCCTCCATTTCAATTCCTTTTTTGTACTAGAACATATTTTTTTAGAAAAATACCTTCTGTCAGGACCATAAAACATGAATGAGAACACCTAAATAAAGACACTCACAGGAATTCTCCTTGTGGGTAATTCTTGCTATGTTTCTGCTCTAAAGACTGGCTTTTTATTTCTACAGATTAAAACACATGGTGATAACTAAATAGAAAATTAAGTGGAAAACAAATGTGACCTGCCCACGGACTTGGGTTTTTAAAGAGTAAATTAAGTTGTGTAGCAAGTGAGTCTGGTGCAATAAATTCAATATGGTCAAGTTACACTGCTGTTCCGCTAGTCTAGTTCCAACAGCAAGCCACAGAAGTGCCCCAGTATCTTCCATGCTGTTTCCCAGAAATTCTTTAAGGAAAAGATCATGGGAATTGATGAAATTATGTAAGGCAAACATGTGAGTGAAAAAAGTGAACTGCATACAACTAACGGTATACTTCATTGCCAATACGTTCAGGAACCCAGAAGAAAGCAAGCTGTGAATATTGAGCCTTTATCCTGGTGCTGCATGTATATTCACATGGTGTTATAAAGTCTGAAAAACAGCTGGATAACGACAATCCCAACTTTTCTTTACATTTCCTGTCAGTTTTTCACACTGAACTGCTCAGGATGAATAGGGTTTCCTGAGCATCAAACTAATTGGGTATCGAATGAACAACCTTAGTTGTTGCTAATAACTGAAAGAATGACTTTTGGCCCTTCCAGCAGTTTATAATGAAGGAAAAAGAAACCTAAAACTCAGAATAACTCTTCAGTGATTTCTCAGTCAGACAGAATGGTTAAGAATGTACATCAATCCCTTCCTCCATTATTCATCAGTGTCTATTTAGAGCTCAGCATTTCTACCTAAGTATTTTCCTTTACCCTCACCGTTGATAAAAATTTGGAAGGTTTCTGAGGAAAGAACATTTAGAAAAACACAACAAAAGGAAAGCTGAGCAAGGCCTTCCCAACAGAAAATTACCTTTCACATGCGTGTGACTGTGTTTAAGTGTGTATGATAATGGCCAGTCTTCGCGAGCGAAGATTTGGGAAGGGTCATTAACCCTTCGAGCCTGCGCAGTGGATTTTTTAGGTGAGACCCAGCGTGCNCTGACGAGCTCCATCTGCCCGGGGGGCTGGGAATCGAACCCGGGTCGCAGCGGTGAGAGTCCTGCACCCTAACCACTAGACCACTAGAGGCCCCACAAGTGTGTATGAGAGAAGCGTAAAAGGGGCTAGCAATGGCCAACAAGAGGCACCTATGGTTGATGGTCAGATAGCAAAGCAGAGGATGTGTATTCATCAGCATCCAAGAATCTATGGAAAAAGAGGCCTTTTGTCAGTAGTAGATCTAACACTCTCCTCTCCTCTCCTCTCTGAACCACTCCGAACCTCTCCGAACCTCTCCTCTCCTCTCTGAACCTCTCCTCTCCTCTCCAAACCTCTCTGAACCTCTCCAAACTTCTCCTTTTTTCTTATTTTTCTTAAAAATAAGAAATTGCTGGGGTTTGTTCAGCTATGAATCTGCAACACTTGTTTTTTATCATATTATTTGAATTATTTTTAGATTCATTGCAAGTTTCATTTTCATAAAATCAGCATTTAGTTGCAATGTAAGATTTTTTTACATCATGTAAACTTAACATTTTATTTCTCAATACAAAGATCAAAAACATTCTGCTCTAGAAATATTGAAGTGTATGTTGTCTGTACTAAAATGTTTCTAAATCATTGAAAATTAAGTCCTTCTCTAAAGGATTTTTATTGTTTAGGTAAATATTAAAAAAAAATAGAAATAGGGAAAATGAATCAGGTCCAACCAATTTTCAGGGCTATTTTCCATATGGTTATATACTATAAGTTAAAATCACTGTTGGCCTGTAATAAATCAATTATTTTGCAAGACTGCAAAGAAAATGTAAAGTGGCTGTAAAAGGCTGACATTTTCATGTGATAGCCTTTTATGTTCAGTTTCCACTGTCTTCAAGTCTAAGACCCTTGGTGTTCAATCTTTATCCAACTTTCTGCTTTCTGTTATTTATTAGCTAGTTTTGTGCCTTTTAACCTAAACTGTTCTTCCAGAAAACATTGTTTCCATTTCAAAGACTTTATGAGCACTTTTCATGCAGCAGAAATATTTTTGTTCAATTTAAAGCAATTGATTAAAGGTTTTGAGATGTAGGATATGTTAGAAGGGAAAATTATGTCATATTTTGAAAAACTTCTGTTGCTTTTATTTCAAACTGTTTTCTGTAAAAAAGGTTGTCCAATAAGCTTTCAGTGAAATTTTCTTGACTCTAGTATTCCTAATCAGTTTTTGCCCTCAAAAAGCTGTTACTGGATTTCACCAAGGGCTTAATTATAAGTGTAGCTTTGGCCTCTTCTGTCTTTAAACTCTTTTCTGTTTTCTTTCAGATTTAACACACTTGTGCACATAAAAACAAGTAAATACACCTGCAGGTGAATTGTTAGTTTATTCCTAGCAATTGTGCATTTATGCTGGCCTCCCAAGAAACCCAAATTAACAAAATGTCATATCAGCTATCTAAATTTGTAGTACCTATTCATTTTTTGAGCTATCAATAAACAAAAAGGCATGTATTTTTTCCTTACCTCGTATGAATGAAAAGCACCCAGTTTGTTCTTTGTTTTCAGACACACATACTGAAAGCTGCTAGAGCAATGTAAGAAGTTACAGTTTTAGATCTAATTTACATAAAAATGTGCCTATCTTTAAAGGTTGTTTTTTCAAGAATATTTAATGTCATATTTATTAGCCATTGCTTTTTATTTAAAGAAAAATAATAAATAGTGATAGAGCTTGGTGACAGAAAAGAGAGCATTTACCCATGTTCTGATCAGATCAAATTCTGCTGAAATTTTGAACAAAACTATCGAATCTATTTGTGATAAAACAACTATTTAAATATTTCATTGCAAATTGACTTTATTGTAATTGTGCCTGCTGAAGCTCCCCCTTCTGGAGCCAAGAGCCCATGCAAGAATTTCAGCTTTAGTCAAAAAACACTCAGAGTGCAGCCTGAGAACACGACCCAGGTTGACCTCACAGACTCTAAAGCAGGAGGTAAGGAGAATGGCCATTTGTTTTAAATCATCCTAACTTAAAATTCAGTTTCCCTGGTTTTGTTACCTTACTGGCTTACAAGTTTCACATGCTTATTGGCTTTGGTAGTATCAAAACATGATTATTTGTAGCAGGAGGTATAAATTCAGGACTATATACTGTCTGCAGTGCAGGGGCCACAACACCCACTGACGTCAGTAGAGAGCTGGCATAGTGATCCCAGGCAGACTTTTATTTAATTGTCCAAATGTTTTCTTGTCACATTTGTTACTCTGAAAAAAAATTGCAACTCCTCTGCCCACTGCTGTTTTAGTTCTTTGCTTCTTTTTTTTTTATCGAACGTCTTTTTATAATTTTGTGTGCTCTTTTCCGCACTTTGAATCCTTAGTTTCCAAGAAAAAGTGGTTTAAATCCAAATTTTTGCCCTAATTCCATGAACAGTGTCTAAAGAGTAAATGCCAACAGCAACATGCTGTCACTAGGCTTCAAAGCTGATATTTCAATCAGCTAAATAGAAACAGGGCAGTTTCTGCGTGAACAGTCAAGCAAATATTACTGCATACACCAGTATTTAAAAATGCTTTCTAAATGTATCCTCATATTCTTAAAAATTTGCTCACGCCACTCAGGCTATATTAATGTGTTACGCAGTCTGTGAAACCACGTTTTTAAGACCTTTGCTTAATTTCTAAACTGAAGGATGAGGAATTAAGCCTTGCCATGTACAATTCACTGTTGTTCTATGACTTTGGCTGATTTCTGCCACTGGCCCACCCATATCCTGGTCAAGACACAACTCTCAATGGGCTGAGGTGCTTAGTGAGAAAAGATCAACAATGAGCTGGTAGCTGGGACAGTTAATTTGAGTAACTGTGAGGAAGGATCATGTCCTAGGATTCAGGAAAGAGAGATTAGAGGCTGCTAAGAAAAGTGAGATATCTGCAAGTGTGTGACACAACTGGCACACGGCATTTGAAGAAATTAAAAGGCTGTCAGGAGCTCCTTGATAACAAGAGAGAAGCAGCAGACATTTTGATTTTATACTCTCAATGTTACAGTCTCATTAACAAAATAGGGATGGAATTAATTTGAAATTGGTACCAAAAATTCCAGTTTATCATGCTCAAAGAGTACCTATCAATTCATTTTGAAACAGAAAAATAAATCAAGTGACATTGTGCAGGTTTTGTCCTCAGCCTAATGTCTATCAAGTATTTCCTTGATATTTGATCATGTTTTCAGATGACGCAAACCTGATAGCCCTTTGGAGGGCAAGATTAGAATTCAAAATGTTTATGATAAATAGAGGAAAAAATAAGGAGCAATTAGTGAGGAACTGTAGGAACAGGCTCAAAAGACAGCAAATAGAGTATCAGTAATCAGCTGCACAAATGAAGAGTAAAACAAAATTGCTAATAATAGAATAGTTAATAACAGAAATAAAGTAGATAATAGAAAAAAAATGGAAGGCTATAGGGCATCACAACCTGAACATGTGCCAAAAGTATCAGTCTACTGCAAAAAATGCAGACATTGTATGAGAATATGACGAGCAAGTAAAAGTACAAAACAGTCCTGTTTGGAGCTGGCAAGACTCCAGAGAGAATACTGAGCGGAGTATTTGGCATTTATTTCAAGCAAAATATTGGACAGAAGAGACAAACAAAGCCAATCATAAATCAAAATCAGGAAATATTGAAATATTTGAAAGGAAATATTAGATGACACATCTTATCTTAAGCCAAGAGGAAGGCTTATTAAGTGAAAGAAGAAGATAGAAGGGAAGCATATATGCGTGTTTATATACACTTAGATTTATTTATATATGAGAATACTTGTATGTATGTGTGTGTGCAGACACAGGCCACTGCAAAGAGAAAGGAAAATTTGTTTTTTGCCTTCAGTCAAAAGGACCAAAAGTCATGCAGAAGGAAAAATATCAAGTGATAAATAATGTAAAAGGATTCTCATGCTATTGATAACAAAATAGACTGATTGGTGCTATTATTGTCTCCACTACTGGCCATCTTTAAAAAAAAATGTAGGGAAAATGTATTCCAGATTGGCATAGGCTTACTCATTTAAGTCTTGAAGAGGAAATGAAACAGAGTTTCTTAAGGCTACTACTACTTTTGGGCATAGAAACCTCCTAATAACTGGAGTTAAATGTGTCCTCTATTTTTCTATTGCTATCCGATTTATGCTGTTCCTACCCAATTTTCTTCTGTAACAATATTAATCATTTGTTAGGATTAGACATTTTGAGGAATGAAAAATTAATGGTTTGCTGTTTCCTGAAGACTAACAAAACAAAACCAACAAAATATATATTGTTAGTGTGTCCTGTACATTTTTCCATTAAAAATATATTAAAAATTCTAAAAGTTCTAAAAGAAAAAAATAATAAGTTCAGAAATAAAATAACATATATAAAAATTAGAAGTATATTTATAGAATCTAAAGCTAAGGTTTGAGCCTTAAAATATACCTCAATACAAATTATAAAATCAAGTTAGTTAAATTCTTAATAGACTATGTGCACTACAGAAGAGTGAGTGAGAACAAGATGCAAGGATATTACATTTCTTCAAGTACGATTATGTAGGTTTAAAGCTTGGATTCAAGTTAGAAAGTTGCAGAACTCTGTTTGTCATCTGCTGCTTCAACAGTCTATAAAATCAGGCAAAGTTGGTTTTTTTTTCCTCAAAACCTTATTTTGTCCAACTTTTGCTCCATCCCCAACATGGTTTTTCTCCTTTCTGTTTCTTACTTTTGGCTGTAAATTTAACATTTCTGAGATCTCTAGTCCTCTATCAAATTTAATTGACATTCCAATTAATATTACAATTGTCACCTGACAGCTGGACTTTTTAGTAAAAAATTGCTGGAAAGAGACACAAAGGTGCACACAGTGAAGTATGCTCCTGAAGTGTCCTTCCATTGGAAAGGTCATACCTGGGCTCTCAAGTTTTCTATTTAAGGAATTCTTACATTTCACCTATATTATTCTTGGGACATAAACAGTTAACAGAAATTCAGTCACAAAATTAGATTGCAATTACTTATATTTATTTAAAGGATGAGTATAGAATTCACCAGCTTTTGTATATATCTAGTTTAATGAACCTTTTCAGTAAAGGATAATTGTACATACCACATTGTTTTTCATGCAATTCTTTGCACTTATTAATAAGATACTGTTCTTCCCTTTGTAGTCTGGTGTTTCAGGGATCTCACAAGGCTTAGCACAGGTTTGCTTTTTTTTCATGGATGAGTTCACATGAGTTAATAGAGATTAGGCGTTTTATATGTCTTCTCCAGAAGAGAGCAAACAGAAGACTGTTGGGTGCATGCATCTAACTTTTGTTTCTTTAATTAGGGAACTTTTACGTCACTGTAATGCTATATCTGTGACTCCTTTGAATTCCCAGTGGCTGTATGTATCTTAAGGAGATGATCTCACTCCAGAAGCAAAGCATTTTGCCATTTATTTGGGAGAAAGGTTCTTCTCCCAAATACCACCAGCAGATGAAGCTGTAAAATTTTTAACATGTAAATTACAGTAGAAGCATTGTCACAAATTTTTTCACTGCTATGAAATGCTTTTCTTTAGTCATGGAAATACTGACAACAAAAACTTCAAAAATACAAAAATGGATAATGGAAACCAGAAGCTGACCTCCCTGCCTTAACTGCTATTTATCAAATACTCCTCTATCCCATTCCAAACCAAACCCCAGAGTTGTCCTCTCTCACCCACTAAAATAAACAAAAAAGCACTGGAGAAGAGACAATTTTAAAAAGAATTTTGAAATACAATTTTAAAATGAAAGCAAGTAGAGTAGAAAAGTTTTTCTCCTGTGCTGTGAAGTTTTCTAGATTCATAAGTTATGAGGTAAAATGAATCCACTCTTTACTTTTTTCTCTCTGATTATAATCAGGAGGTTTCAATGTGTCAGTATTATTTACGAGCCTTAGGTAACCAAAAGGAGAGTTAAACAAGTGAATTAATTGTTCCATGCAAAGTCACCTAGGAGGCAAACTGGAATATCAAAGTTAGAAATTAGTTGCAACTGTATTAGCTAATAAAATGTCCAAGGTCTATGTCCTGTCCCTAAGTATGAGTGGCATGGAACAGACCACATCTTCACAGCAAAGCTGTCTTATCAGCCATTCTATATGACTTCGTCGCAGAGATCTATGGACCGTGCTATTTCCTGAACAGTGCTCAAGCATTACCAGTGTTTGTTGGTGTGTAGCAGAAACTGAGCCAAGGTTCATGGCATGCTTTTAAGCAGAACTAATGTTCACGGGATAGTGCTGAAGTGCCTGAGTCTGTTAATTTATTGGTATAGTCATAGCCCTTGCATCCCATCACAAAGCATTAGGCATTGGTTTACCCTACCCAAAAGTAAACCTATGAAGTAATAAAAATACCTAGTTCATAGATCAGAGTTCCAACCGGTAAATGGAATTTGCACGTATAGAAGTATTACCTGAATTTAGATATTTCTCCAGCTTGAGAAAGTTTCTCTGAACCTGACTTTTATGTTGGACATAACGCAATAAGTGGAAATTTTCTCCTCACTGAAAGTTTTGTACTGAGTGGTTCTTATTCTATTCTCACAAAATTATCATAAGAAGTAACAATGGTGAGAGTTTTGTTCGGGGTTTTTTCATGGTGGAGGGAATGTTTCGTGTTACTTCTGATAAATAAATCTAACAAATAAAAACACAATACAATGCAGCTTTATTCCAGCTTTTGTTTTGAATATATAGCAAATCTGGTTCACAATAATTACTATCAAGCTTGATTTTTATTTCAGTGTTAGTTCAATTGTAGAAATTGTAAAAAAAAAATAAATCTCAAAAATCAAACTGTGAAGAACATATTCTAGTATTTGAAACTGAAAAAAGAACCAGCATGCAAAATTACAGTTTTGCGGGACCCAATAAAAGAGCCTTACATGGGAGATAATAACCTTAAGAAGAATTTTTGGACTGAGTGGATATAAAGCCAAGTATCAGACCTAAATATATAACACTAAAATTATTCTGGTAAGCACTCTCAGCTAACACACATCAGAACCTTGCTTCAAAAAAAGTCATAGTTGCCTTGGCTATTATATTTGCCTTATTTTATGAAGGTCTAGAGTGTATAGTTTTGTTAAGTGTGCACTTTTTTCCACATATTTTAATTGTGATAGTTCAGCTGGCAAAACTTACAAGCATGGATCATGGTTAAGAGGGAGACAGGAGACCAAACAGTCCTTCTGTTGTAGGTACCAGCTGCAGAGTGATTGTGTTGACGTCAATAAGAACAGGAAACTGCTAAAGCAGAAGAACATAGATTTAGAAATTAAATCCATATGATTAAATCCATGCAATCTTGAACAGCAGATGAGACACAAGAAGCCAAAAATGTGAAATGCAAATCTTTGGGAAAATGGGAGGTCTTTTCCTAACATTAGCATTACTTGAGATCACCCTGCCCCCATACCAAAAATCCTCAGACTGGCAATGTGTAAGATGTTTGGAGAATGTAATGCATGATATAGAAAGCAGTCCAGAGAAACAAATGATACAGAAATGCTTAGAGACATTCAGCCAAAAGACAAATGAGTTAAAAATAAGAAAAGGACATCCAGTTTAAGGAAAGATTAAGCAAGAATGTTGAAAACCAACAGGGAGGACAAGGAGAAAGAAGTATGAGTTGCATGATGCTGTAAGAGGCATTTCAGAGAGCAACATCAGTGCATAAGAATGACAGGAGCTGGTTTGGAAGTAGTCCAGATCAACTTGGCAAAAAAGAAATTTGAGAAAACAGCTATAATGAGCATGTTAAGTGAACTTACAACCAAAAGACAGGGCATTCCTAGGGTGCCTAAAATCTAAAAGGGGAAAGCTTAGGGGAAAACTATGTGAATGTTAAAGGCCAAGAAACAGCAAGAAGGTCCAAATGAACAGGATGTGCTGTAAGACTAAGCTCTGCAAGGGCAGAACTGAAGACATCACAGGAAAATCAAATATACCTTTCTGACAGTGCAAGCAAAGAAGATTTTGAACTGACTTACATTAATTATCACTCTGTAATGTGAATGATTCACGAAGTAAAAACATCCTTTTTTCTTAGCACACAGGGAGAAGTTCTGGCATAACAAAGCAATATAAGGGGTACTAAGCTGTTTTCAGGACAAAGCAGAGACTAAAGTAGCTGTTGTGGGACTGTAGGATGACCTCCTCTGAGACTGGACTAACTGCTAGTTTAAAGCACCCAATGGGTGGTTGCTTATTAATGAATGCATATTCTTTTCTGTGCATCTAGGTAAACCTATTCTTTTTCTGTTTAAATATCACTGTTTCTAGAAAGGATATGTTAAATCTATTAGTAAAAATAGCATACTCTCTTTAATGGTGGATAACCACTTTTACAACACATAAAAGTGATTTGCCTACTTTTATTTGCATTTCTGTATTTTATTTCACTAGCTTTAATGAAATTAGTCAAAAGCTCTTTCTGCTGGGTTGCTTGGAGGGAAATGTAGGAACACAGAGGAAAGTAGTGAGGCCCTGAGAACAGCAGGAATATGAACAGAGTTTACATAGCAGGTTACAAGACCCCAGGAGTGCCTCCTCATGAATGCAGCATGGCTGGTACTAAGCAAGTTGAGAGGCTGTCAGCTTGAAGAATGAGTGAGCCTAGGGACAGTCACTTAAGCTAAATGCCGGAGAAGCCATTAGCTGCAAAGCTCTTGATTTCTCCTGCCAGGAGTAAAGGAAGGATGGGAACTAATCCTTGCACAGATATCCTACAATGAGAATTTGATTTCCCATAGATCTTTTACACTTAGCAGGCATTGCTCCCTCAGCTTATCCAGAAATATCTTCTCCCTCTTTATTTCCCCCTGCTCACTTGTATTCTTCTCTTGACCTTCACCCCAGCACAAAATGTCTCTTTCATAACTACATAAGATTATACTGTCTGAGTAGCATTTAGAGGAGAAAAAATACATTTGTTGCAATGAATTGTATTTCTCCCCCCACCTGCCCCCCAAAAATGAAAATACGAGTGCTACATTGTGTTCCACAAATATCCTTGTGAATGTCAGTAAGAGAGTATTTAGAGGGAGAAAAGCCAGATAGCTGGCTGAGAAAATTTTCTGAAACACATTTTCTAATCAGTTAGCCAGTACACAAAGATAAAACCGTTCATCTGCGTGCACCATTACATAAAAAAAATAGAACTCTTTTACTGTACTACGCAGTGTTATGGGTCAGCTTCCAACTTCAAATACACACCTCCACATTTCTTGAAAATTTCCAACACAACAACAAAGCCATATGTTTAGAGATTCACAGAAATACTCAGCTGGAATTAGAATATGATTCTTAATGCCTCAAGTACGTCAAACAAACTATGTTCATTGTGGCTAAACACCATCTGAAAATAATTCTGAACTGAGGTAAGATTGTATGAGGACTTCCATATATTGGCATATGATGAATCTCACACTTCCGGTATGCTTATAGCGTAAGTTTTCCCTGTGTCCCTGTCTTGTGATGACAAAATAATGACTTTTCACCTGCAATTCTCTGATGCAGCAAGAGTTAAAACTCAATGATCATTCATGTGAGTAATGGCTCACTTGCATGAGCGTGAGGTTTACAAGCTGACATCTCTCCATTAATTTCTGATCTGTTAGCAAGAGCGATACATGCAAAATATCACCAGCTTAGAATACCTTTATCATCATCCTAAATACATTTGCAACAGCACAATTTCCTTCAACAAATGGTCTGAAGGCTGCATTGCATTCTAGGTGTGTGCAAAATCTCATATTCTTAGCAGAAAATAAATAGGAATGCTATAATTGCTAAGCTGGTCAAATGGAAAGGCTATATAACTCAGAAAACTGTCTCAAGTTATGCCCAGTAATCAGTGTTCTGGGAAACAGCACGAGAATTAGACAGGTTGAGAGTGGCCATTTCCTGGTATAGCATTTTAGCTTCCACATAGACACAATTATAGTCTCTTTTGTTTGTTCAATTACAAAACTAGAAGTCCTAATTAAAAACAATAAGAAGAAAATATTTTCCTTGAGGTTTTTTTGTTGTTGTTTTGGTTTGGTTGTTTTTAATAGAGCAGGTTTTCAGAACATAGAATTAAATAATTACAGAAGTTTTACATTTGCTCTCTCCCGATAAATGTGGAACTTTTCATCTTTTGAAATTCTGTTTCATTTTCAAATCATTCTAACACAGACATATTGACAAAGAAATGGAAGAGTGTTATTCACTGTACTCTGCTTCCTGTCATTCAACTGGGAAAATGTATGCAGTCCATCTAAGTTTTCCAACTTGGAGAAAATCTCATATGGGATAGAACAGGAAAATAGGGATAAGTGATATTTCTAATGTAAATAGGAATTCTTACCAAGTAGATGAAAGCATGAGAAGATTACCAATGATTTTTATTTTGTTTCTAATAATTTATGTATTTTAACTACTGTAAATTTGGCAATTAAAAAAAAATAAATATATCTCATATTTTCCAATTCTCTTTCCAGAATATTATAAAGAGAATGTCAATTGCTTTCATAAAACTTGTCCCAAGGGCCTTGTCTTCTCAAATATGCTCTCATAATACATCTTCACCACTCTTTTTAGTCTCTAGTCCCAGTGAGGCATAGACAATGAAAAGCTCACATCTACAGGAAGAAAGCATCCAGACTGTTCAAAAAAACAGATGTCAGAAATTTCAGATTAATGGGGAGGCACCACGAGTTTATCCAGCTAATTGAATGGATTAGAAAAGGATTCTTTGGCCCAGGAATGAAGATGGACTCCAGCATCCTCCAAATGTCTCTTACAGTCTCGACCATTCTATGCTTCTGAGGAAGGGACTGCAGGCAGCAATTATGGACGTTGGGGTTTTTTAGAATTTTGTTTTCAATGTGTCAAATGACTCATAGAGTCAAATTCTATTTGAGATATCTGGCTACATGTCCTTTTCTATCTTGGAAAACTTTTCCATGTTCTGCCAAACTTAAGTATGCTTTGATGTTACAAAAAGAGAAATAGACCTAACAACCAACATAGAAGTTCCAAAGATGAATGTGAAAGCACCAGAGCCTTTAGATAATCACAATGTCTTGTGGTTTAACACCAGCCAGCAACTGTATATCATGCAGCCACTCTCACACTTCCCCCTTTCCAGCCCCGCTGGGGAGGAGAATCAGAAAAAACATTAAACTTTTGGGTTGAGATAACAACAGTTTAAATATTGAAACAAAGTAAAATATATAATACTAATTAAAACAACAGCAACATATTAACAACAACAGCAACAACAACAACAATAATAATAATAATAATAATAATAATAATAATAATAATAATAATAATAATAATAAAGCCCAAGTTAGACAAGTGATACACAACACAATGGCTCACCACCCACTGACTGATGCCCAACCCAACCCCAAGCAGTGATTGGCCCATCCTGGCCAACTCCTCCCAGTTTATGTACTGAGCAGGATGTTCTATGGTATGGAATAACCCTTTGGCCGGTTCTGGTCAGCTGTCCTGGCCATGTTCCCTCACAGCTTATTGTGCATCTCCTCACTGGCAGGCCACAGAAATCTGAAAAGTCCTTGATTTAGAATAAGCACTACTTAGCAAGAACTAAAACATCAGTGTGTTATCAACATTATTCTCATACTAAATCCAAAACACTGCACTGCACCAGCTATTAGGAAGAAATCAACTCTATCTCAGCCAAAACCAGGACAGAGTGCTTTAAGTGAACTCCAGCACACAAGTGTCAAATCAGAAGACATGTCGGGGCAGAAGAAAGATCATACAGTCTAGTAACAGAAAAAGCCCTCTCTTAACTACTCTTCTGCTGGATTTAACCTGCTATATTCACATTTAGTGCATTGCAAGGTACACTAACTGATTTTATCAAGTAAAAAACAAACTTGATTGGGTATGGGTTGCTGAAAGACAACCAATGCTCAGAAAGAGTTCTTAAATGTGACAAGTGCTTTTAGAGTCTTTTATAATTTTATAAAAAAGATTTTATAATTTTCAGATATCAGGGAAAGAATAGTCAAGTTTAACTGTAAAGCTATATAAATATTTTTAGCATCACCTAATTGATCTTTATTCAACTATAGTTCATCTTTTAGTGAAGGCACTATATTTCTACTTCATTATTTCAGGTTTTGGCAGACTTACAAGCAGAGTAAGTACTTCCAAGTAAACGGTATCAGCTCTCTCAGCAGTCAATATTATCAGAGGCTTTAGGTTTTGCACAATTTTTCATCAAGAGTTAATTATCAAAATTTAGTAAAAGGCAATAAGCATTACTTAAATTTAATGATCTTTCATTCTAGAAAGATCATCTAAACAAAACATAATCTTGATTTTATACAATGTAGGCTTTACCTCTCTATCCCATCAATTTGTAATTAAAGAATGAATGAACAGAAAATATGTATTTTGAACAAAAGGCTAATTTGCTAAAAGCAAAATGACATGATATTCACATGATCATTAATGCAGAAATAACATTCACAGTGAATATTGATAACATATTTTGTTTAAGAAACAGTTAAATACTAAGTACAGTATTTAAGCAACTTCAGATTGACATTTTAGAAGTAGATACAAAATTAGTAGTTAAAAAACAGGATATCTTTGGAAAGAGAAACATAATTTTTAAAGTAAGGGCATAGGTATAGGGAAGTATGGCGAAATCCCAAATAATTTAAAGAAACAGTTCCAGTTACATAGCGAAGACTATAGAGCTGAGATAAATCTACCTTAAACCAAGAAACTTTACTTCATTTCCAGTTCAGGGGAATTCAGTTCTGAGGCAAGGTAATCTCTTTGCAGAACAGTCCTTCATTTGCACACTGTTACCCTGAGGCATTTATCTCTAGTCTTCTGTCTTGTGATCCCGTATTTTTGGGTTATTTCACCGGGGTTACACCTATCCTCAGTCACAACTTACAGAAATAATAACATGAGAAATATTAAAGTAAGAGACTCGATAGCAGTTGAAAAAGTGTAAGATTGGATGCCAACAAGCTGTAAAGTGTAAACTCAGTTACTCCACAGATCTGCTATTATGCAAATCTTAGGAGAAGTCCAGTAATTCAAATTTCCCCTTTTACATGGAGCTAATGCCTCAGATAATTCCATGAAGAATAACTGGGATGTATGGTACTGACTGTCAGACATTTGATTTCCTTGCTTTATTACCCTGAATTTTTGTTAAATACTACATTTCTAATTATTCCAAAGGTTTAAAGGAGATGACAGAAAACTCACCAAGCTCTTCATGATTTTTCCTTTTAGAAGTACTTAATTTTTTTTTTTTACAGTGTACCAAATTGGCAGAAAACTGAGTCCAAGCTTTATGCTGCTGTACACACAGCTGAAAGCTATTTTTTAATTGTGAGATGGAGTGACAAAGGACAACTAAATACTTATGGTTTTTATCATACCACACTCATTACCTCACAACATGAGAGCTGGCTGTAGAAATGGACATTGAGGGTTCTGTCATGACAAAAACCACACTGGTTTCAACCACACTAGCTTTCTGTGAGAAGGACACTATTTTTCAGCGACAGTGAATGATGTGCAAATGTCTAAAATTATAAAGCCAGTTTTACCTTTTCAATTACATACAGCATTTAATAATTAAAATTTTGTTAATCATCGAGTTCCCAGGTTTATTTGACTTCTCAAGTAAATAGGTTACCCATTACTTAAGCAAAATCATTTATCAGCCAAATCCCTAGTCATTCTGCAGTTTTTATATCTGGCTTACTACTGTGGACACCTGGAAGTTAATTCATCCCAGCCAAACCAAGCAACTTTTTCCTATATTGCTTGGCTTATTTGCAGACAAGGCCCCCAAGTGGTTCTGATTTCAAACATCCTTCTAATATATTTCTTTTTTAGGGTAGAAGTGGGGAGGGAGGGGCTTGGGGTTTTTTTGTTGGTGGTGGTTGTCCGTTGGTTTTGGGGTTTAGGGTGGATTTTTTTGGTTTTTATGGTCTTTTTCATTTTTTTCCTTTCCCATTTCAGAATTTATCTTACTTAATTTAGGCAGTTACATTGACTCTGTCTTCCTTGAATTGCTTTTTTTCACTATTTCCTGCCCATGTTCATTAGAAAGCATTATATTACAGCATATCAAACCACAGAAATTGAGTCAGCTCCTGGAATAGTATGTCTCAGGAGCAGAATTTTATAAACTTTCATGTCTCATTTTCAGATCTTGGCAAAATGTTTATGTACTCCGAACCAGATGTAGGCACAATTTTTTCCATCCATGTGGTCCACTGTGATATGAAGACTACAGTGTCTGTTCCCTACTCAACATCTCTTGTTTCTGGAAAAGCCTAGAAATTACATTAATAGTAGCACAATCAAAAGTCCTCAGTGTTGGTAATTTCCAAAAAAGCACCTCCTCGATTGTCTCCATCTTCCAGCACACCAGCCTATCTCACTCTGCTGTTCTTGAGACTTGCCAGTATTACCTACCCACCTCCCCAATAGCTTTCTACTCTTGGCACAGCTAATTGGCTCTCTTGTACTTAGTTTGAGCCTAGAGCAGGATGAGTACAAGTTTAGGTGAGAAAACTGGTGATTTCACCTGTGAGAATGATCCATGCAGCAACTAGTTTTGTAGCCCAGATCTCATAGTTTTATACTACAACTAGAAGACTAACCTGCCAATTTTCACCTTCACAGAAAATGTTTATGCATTTCATAGCTGTCTATGTGACAGATGCTGTGATTTCCCTGACTCCATCTGTTTCTGCTGCTGAGTTAGACACCCACTAGTGATAAGAGGTGTCAGCTTTCTCATCAGAGAAGTTGTCTTTACTGTAGTAGTATGCAGAAGTCAAATGAGATGAAATCATCCGAAAACTTTATTACTTTGATGTACAGAACAATTGTTCCAGACATATAACCACCTTCCTGAAGGCAAATTTCAAAATTCATTCCTGCCTCCAGAACAGGCAACTGGGTAGTTTGCATTTTTTCTCTCTGTAACCTTACTGTAGCAACTGGAGTTGCATGTAATGTCGTGTCAAGGTAGTTGAGTTACTCATTGCAGATTAGATTATCTGACGAATTTCACTATTTTCTGCAAAATAAATTATTCAAGGTTGCATTAGATGAACAGATCTAATTTCAGGTACTAGCGTTCTATAAATTTTATTCTTTTTCCCCTTTTTGAGAATCTCACACTCTAGTAACTTCATATCTGAAAGATAAGAATAAATCTATGACTCACCCCTTAAACATCATGATTTAAAGTACATGGCTATATACGCAAGAGAGGCAAAGGACTCCTATAAAAGAAGCAGTAGATAAAACACTTAAACCTGTCTAAATCTTTGGACAGCTTAAGCATTCCAAAGACCTTCTGTATGTGGGGTAGTGTATTGTTTTATTAATCATTAACATTCATATGGGATTAGATCCAGAAAAGGTCTGAGTTGCCTAATTGCCTCTTCTTCTCAGATGAAAAAAATTGAGCTCAAATAGGCAATGTGTTACACCTAGCTGTGACAAAAAAATCATCATTTAGCCTAATAACTGTAAACCAGAAAAACATACAGAAAATAATGGAAATTTTTCTGAAGTAGGTAGAAGTATGAGGGAAAAGATAATGAGTGTGGAAATTATTTGCATTCTGAAACAACAGCCCACGTTAAAAGTATGCTTGCAGTTTGTTCAAGGAGGTTTAATCAGAAAAGCAAATTGTAAGCAACATTACAAGGAATTTATTGCCATGTTCCCTCTAAGGATCAAATCCTTCTTTTTATTAAACAGGTTTTTAAGAAGAAAAAGGGAGGAATCTAGTTTTTAATGGAAAGAAGGACATATGAGGAACAGCTAATAAAAGAAATTTAAAAAGGACTCTGAATTGTTTTCAGTTTACAAGGATGATAACTCAGTCATGTGGTCTTGGCCTAAAACTGAAGTTACATTAATTTATCACTTAGCTTGGAAGCATCTTAGAAATTCAGATATTTAATATTCCTATTTCAGTTTGATTCAAATCATATACTCTTTGATCGTAAAAATCTGTACATTGAATGCTTTTTTATCCTACTGCCCCCATAACAAAATTACATCATAAAGTTTTCAGTATTTTAAAAAAGTAAGATAATCAATATATTCTAAAATTTCTGAATTTTAAAGACCATTAATTCATTATAAACAATTTACAATATTTATGTGATTTTTAATTAGATAAAAAGTACCATTCATATTAAATTTTACACTTTTTAATTATTGCTTCATTTTAATGGAAAAATGAGAATAATAACCAGAATTAGCATTTGTGCATATGCTCACCATTTACTTCAGTCTAAAAAGCAGCTCTTCTTAATTAACTCTTTGGTTGAATACTGCTTAAGAAAATATAAACTTTATTATCAAGGGGTAAATAATGCACATTTCAAGAGTCTTTATTTGACAATAAGATAAAGGTTATTTCATCATGTACTTTGAATCTGAGGTATTATAAAGTTTTCATACGCATATATCAAAGGAATATTAAAGTATAAATTTGCAACCAGTGAAAACTGTATTAGGTTCTCAATGGCTTTAAATAAAAGGTGGAACTAGAATATCACATAATACTTTGCATTTTACTACAGAATAGGATTTCTTATAGTTATTTATTACAAAAACATGAGGATCTGTCTACCTTCTGTTCTTGGTTTCTTTGTTGCAATATCCCAGAACATAGACATCCTGCATTTCCTCCAAATATTATTAGAATTTATAGAGCAAAACATAGACTTAAGGTGAAAGGACATTAAACATCTGAGGAAAGGTCAAAGTGCACAAACTGAAGTACAGGAAAGGCCACTTAAAAGAAGAAAGCACAAAACATTTTTACTGTAAAGGTGGTCAAACAGGAGAACAGGAGAACAGAGATGAAGTTGTGGACATTCCATCCTTGGAGACACTTAAGCTAAACTTCTTTTACTACTCAAGTCAGTTCTTCACCTTTTAACCCCTGTGGGTACAGGCAACAGGAGATTTCCCTAGGCAATTTAATTACGAATTTATCTGTTGTAATCCCTCCTCTCATATTAAGACTCATGATTCACTCCTTTCTGTATCATCTTCTCTAAGCTTCTGATCACTCTCACAAGTTGTCTGGATTGTGCCTAATTAAGACCATTTGTGGGCAGTGGAAGTATTATTTATTTTATATATATAACTTTCTTATTTCTGTATCACAGAAAAATATCGGGGTTTGCAACCGACACTGTGGACAGATGATCTGAATTAAATTATCTCTCAGACTATACTTTGCAGAACTATCTCAACAATCATTCCACATGTTGCAGGTGCAGATTATTCTCACTAAATGTAGTACCTTGCTCTCTTTCTTAATATTTTTTCCTCTTTTTCAAGAATTTCTGCAGCTTGTCTTGGTCATTTTGAATTATATTCCTGCCCACCAAATTAATTGCAACTTTTCCAGCTTGTTGTCATTAAATAAATGTACTCTCAATTATTGTTAAAAAAGAAGTGGTATCAGACTCCGAACAGAGATCTACACAAGCTATTTTCATGAAATTTTTTATACAGAACAGCACGCAACTATACTTCCTTTTCTGGTACTCTGTCCACCCACTTTAAAATAGTTTTATCTATACCATAGTTAAGCTACTTTGATTATGATGTCACTTAAAACTGTATTAGAAGCCTTTGAATAACAAGGAAAAACTACGTATTTCACTTATCTCTCTTCCCCAAGGAATAGTTGGAAATAGTATTGATTTATCATGATTGTTCTTAACAAGTCTGTGTTGGCTGTTACTTGTTACCTTATTATCTTCTAAATGCTTACAAACATATTCTTTGATTTTTATTCCAATGCTTGAAATGTAGTACATACATTTCATCTTACCACCTGAGATTAGGCACCACATCTTTTTTCAGTTCTCTGATGTTTCAGTTGTTCTTCATTTCCTGAAGATAACTATTAACTAGTCTGAAATTATTTCAGCTAATTCCCTAAAGGCAAAGTCAATTCAAACTCTAGTTTATCTAAGATTTTAACATAAAATTTTTCCTATTATAACTTGATTTTTGACCCTTATATAACTGGTGTCAATTGCTAGTCATATCCCTCAGTTAAACTTTATGAGAGAGTAAAAAGTATAAAGGACAATGACACTTCTGGTGTTTGCAGTGGTTTTTGCTTTGTAGCTTTCCAGTCTGGTGGCTAACTGATCAATTCCTCTTATGCTAATGTACTGAATCAAAACATTTTTATCTTCATTTAAATTTCTGTTAAACTGTAACTTGCAATTTCCAAATGCATTTCCACTTTTGATTTGAGCTCCTGGATAAAAGCTTTGCATTCTACAGTTCAGTGATTCTCATTAAAATTACTGTAAAGAAGCAGATTTATTCCAAACTATCATACTCTCTCACCTAACATTAGCTTTTAAGAAAGTCCGGCTACACTAGGATATTTCTATATGTTTTTCCTACAATAAATTATAAGAAGTAGGTTGAGATGAAGAGGTAATCTTATGACACATCCCATCCTAAATTTGGTCTCCAAGATATGGAGGATAAATTGTCCTTTGGAAATGCTCATCGCTGTTGCTAGTCACAAACTGTGCTCATCACACCCACAATATTGTTCTGAACTTCAGCAAATGTGAAGGATCTAGAGTTTTATTTCTGTGCTATCTATGTAACTCTCATGAAATTATCCTATCTTGCCTTAGAAATATTAGTTAACTTAGGTCATAATGTCTCTGTGAAAGAAGGAAATGAAGGCTGAAGAACCCATCTGTTCTCCATCATAAAACAACGCTGTTCAGCTGTTTAGGACAAGAAACATTTTTCACCTAAATCAATATGTAAATTGAATTAGCAGAAATGGTCACAAAATGACCAGAAATAAAATAAGAAAGGTCTGAAATAAAATATAGTTTTTATTTAAACCTGAACGACTCTTTTCTAAAGAATGTAATCTGTGATTTCTAATATAAAACTATTTTTGAGATTTTGTTTTTCTGCTGCTTCTTTGGTTAGGCAGTTCTAGCTTTGTACAAATACTTGGTATCATTTTTTGAAAGCATTTTTGTTTTAATGTCTGTATTTTCATAGTTACTTACTCCACATTATTAAGAAAGTAGTTAGAAATTAACTGCTTTGGTGAACCTCTTTTCTTAGTACATGCAGTACTTAGAACCTCTTTTCTTAGTACATGCAGAACCTCTTTTCTTAGTACATGGGAAGATGTACAAGCTATAACACCAATAAAAATATTTGTCATGTTGGAATGATCTTTAGAGCACCTTCATGCTTCAGATATTGTTTTTCTTTTCAGAAAAACAAACAAAAACAAACAAACAAACCCACAAAAGAACATAACCAAACCAAACCAAACCAAACAAAACCGGAAAAACAAGACTCTATATTCATTCCCACCATTTGTTAGTGCTCACTGCTAAAGAAACATGGCACAGAATTCCCTCAACAAGTAAATTAAAAAATGTGTCAGACTATAAAATCAGTTGTCCCTAAGTGTAGGACATGCATTTGCTGCTGAGTGTTAAGATGAAACGCCTGATATGAGGATCTAGCTGTTGTGGTCACAGTTGTCTTAGAATCTAAGTTAGGGTTTTATTAAAATATGCTACTATTGTTTTTTTCAGATCAAATCAACTGAAATTTGTATTGTCTTCAGAAAGATGATGTAATTAGGGAAGAGGAAAATGATCTTCATATAATCTCCTGGACTTCATCCAGTTCAGAGAAAGGGAGATAATTCTTAATACTGACAACTTGGGACACAATTTATCGGCGTGAGTATCTTGCGTGCTGTAAAGAACAGTCCTAGTCTCTCAATTCCACGATGTCCACCATACCTGTGTGATGCCCAGTGCAGAATGGCAAACAGACCATCGACTTGCGCGCTGCAAACTCAATTTCAATCTTAAATTCAAACCTAAAAGGGGCAGTATCCCAAGAAGACTCCAAGTTAACAATCTCCAATCAGCCACAGTGAGAGACAAATTTCAGGCAAACCTTCAAACTAGACTCGAAAACCATTCCATAGATTCTACAGATTCCTGAAACAATTTGGCACCATATTAAAAACAGCATCCTGCAATCCTTTGAAGAATCCTTAGGGTTCTCCCTCAAGAAGAACAAGGACTGGTTTGATGAAAACAATCAAGAGATCCAGAAATTGTTGGGGAAGAAGAGAACCGCCCACCAAGCACACCTTGCACTGCCATCCTGTCACACAAGAAAAGCAGCCTTTCGTCTTGTATGAAGCAAGCTCCAACAGAAACTCCATGACATCCAGAACAAGTAGTGGATCAATCTAGCTGAAAAAACTCAATTATGCACAGATACGGGTGATCACAAAGGATTCTATGAGGCCCTGAAAACAGCATATGGGCCTACATACCAAGTCCAAAGCCCTCTACTCAGCGCTGATGGTCAAACACTTCTAACAGACAAAACCTCCATTCTGAATCGATGGTCTGAACACTTTCAGACTCTTTTCAGTACCAACCGTGTAGTCCAAGACTCAGCAATTCAGCCCATCACGCAACAACCGGTGAAGTATGAATTGGATACTGCCCCCACCATGGGAGAAATCCTCAAGGCCATACAGCAGGTGAAAATCAGCAAGGTAGCTGGGGTTGATGGAATTCCACCCAAAGTCTGGAAACATGGGGGCCTTGCACTCCATGCCAAATTTCACGAGTTTGTGGTGCACTGTTGGGAACTAGGTGAACTACCATCAGACCTTCGTGATGCAGTCAGAATCACTTTGTATAAGAAGAAAGGAATTAAATCAGATTGCTCAAATTACCGTGGTATCACTCTGCTCTCCATTGCTGGCAAAATCCTGGCAAGAATACTCTTGAACAGACTAATACCCGCTATAGCAGAAGGAATTCTACCTGAAAGTCAGTGTGGTTTCAGAGTCAACAGGAGTACCACAGACATGGCATTTGTTCTCAGACAACTGCAAGAGAAGTGTAGGGAACAGAACAAAGGTCTCTATGTAACCTTTGTTGACCTCACCAAGGCTTTCGATACTGTGAGCAGAAAAGGTCTGTGGTAGATTTTGGAACGCTTAGGTTGTCCCCCCAGGTTCCTCGGAATGATCATCTCACTCCATGAGGATCAGCACGGCCAAGTCAGATATGGCAATGCACTTTCTGAGCCCTTTCTAATAACTAATGGTGTGAAACAAGGCTGTGTTCTTGCTCCTACCCTATTTACAGTCTTTTTCACCATGATGCTCCAAAGGACCACAGCAGACCTCGATGATCAGGACGGTATCTACATTCGATATCGTACTGATGGAAGCCTATTCAATCTAAGGCAACTGAAGGCCCACACCAAGACCTTAAACCATCTTGTCCAGGAGCTGCTCTATGCTGATGACGCCGCCCTTGTGGCCCACAGAGAAGCAGCTCTGCAGCGTTTAACATCCTACTTTGCAGATGCTGCTGAGCTCTTTGGGCTGGAAGTCAGCTTAAAGAAGACGGAAGTTCTCTATCAACCTGCACCTCAGGAAGTCTTCCATCATCCCCATATCACCATTGACCAATCAGAGCTCAAATCAGTCCAGCAGTTTAATTACCTTGGTAGCCTCATCTCCTTGGATAGTAAGATTGACGGGGAGATAGACAACAGGTTAGTAAAGGCATATAGTGCCTTTGGAAAACTCCATAAAAGCATATGGTTTAATAAACCATAAGAAAAGTACCAGGATCAGTGTTTACAGAGCCATAGTGCTGTCTACTCTCTTATATGGTTCCAAATCATGGGTCATCTACCGCCACCACCTGCGTCTCCTAGAACGCTTCCATCAACGCTGTCTCCGTACAATCCTAAACATCCACTGGTCAGATTATCTGACCAACACATCTGTTTTAGAACAAGCAGCAGTCACAAGTATTGAGGCCATGTTGCTGAGAACACAGCTGCGCTGGGCAGGGCACATCTCATGGATGAAGGAGCACCGCCTCCCTAAGATCTTGCTTTATGGTGAACTTGCCGCCGGCTGCCGCATGAGACTAGCCCCAAAGAGAAGATACAAGGACTCCCTGATACAACATCTCAACCTTGGCCATATTGTTCAACATAACTGGTCTACTCTGGCCTCCAATCGGGAGGCCTGGAGACACACCATCTATAATGCTGCTGATGCCTTTGAGAACACATGCAGGATCACTCCTGAGGAGAAAAGACAACGCAGAAAGAACCGTGTCTTGCAGAATATACCACCTAAGGAGTCTTTCTGCTGTGCCTTTTGCAATCAGATATGTCTATATCGTATTGGCCTCATTAGCCACCAGTGTGCTTGTAACAAATGTGGATAGAGCCTTCCTAAATCTTCATTTGCAAAGCCTAGCCATGAGTCTCTCAATTAATTATCTGTGTAAGGCAACCTATTGGAGTTTGCTCCAGCTTCCCCCAGCCCTTGCCCATGTACTATGGTTTCTGTTACTGCCATTTCACCCAGGCATCAGACAGAAGCAGAGACAGCCATCCAGTGATCACCAGCATCCATTGTTTTTACTCACTTGTGTATCAGAACAAATCATCGGTGAGTACTCTGAGCTGCTGGAGCTAAATGCACTACAACTCCTGAGTCACACTGTCTATTCCCACATCTGTAAAATGAGATGGTAAATTTGTAAGTTTCTGATATGCTCTACAAGGCTTAACTGGTGTTTGCAAAGGGCTTTGAGATACAATGATTTATCAAAAGCTACATATGCATTTCACTATGTGTTATTATCTCAGTGAATGTTCTTGAATTTCTGCATGGGAATATTTTCTTAGAGGCTTGTCATAAAATGCATAGAAAAACCTGGATAAAATATCATAAACTTTTAAAAATATAAACTATAGTGGGTGTTCAGAACATCAAAAGACAGCAGAATTTAGGCTCTTCAGCTTGAAGCTGATAAACATATATACAGATTTTCAGAAGGAAGGTTCATGTTTCAGAAAGAGATGCCTAGGTCTCAAACCCAAACAAACGGAAAACACAGTTAACTGATCTGCATGATGTAATGGTAGATCTGGAATGCTGTGTGTCTGTCCACCCACTATTGTACAGGCACTCAAGATACTAGTCATGAAACTATTTTTACCATCATGAGCTCGGTCTTGAAACCACCCACATTTGTCTTTTAGATTCTCATCTGTCAGCGATGTAATTCGCACCTTCACTTATAGCCCTGACCTGAAGCCAAGAATAATATGAAACTAACAATATTTTTTTTTATTTAATAATTTGTTCTAAAGATTTATTTCCCTTTCTATTTTTGGAGAATATTTATGTGAAATTATTCCTACAACAGCATTCTTAAAAAAACCCCAAGCTTTCTGAGAAAAAAAGCAATTATGTTTAAAATATTCCTTAGTAAGTAAGGTGAGTTTGAGCTGCAGACTGAAAGAAAAGAGTTCATTTTTATTCCTGTTTGCAGCATGGTTCCTACTTTTCACTGATTCTGCATGGGGACTCTTCAAGAATGAAAGTAAGTCCTTCACCCTGAAGAGTGTCCATCTAATTTTCAGTACACCGTAACTATCAGGATCCTTTGTTCACTTGTCCAAATTAATTTGCTTTCCACTGATCCATTCTTCAAGTCTCCAGAGAGCCTTTTATATTCTGTATGTTCATATGGCCTTCTCATAGGTGTTCATCTATCTTTCAAGTGGATCGAATCCATTAGCTCAGGGGAAAGAAATTTTGTTAACATTTACACAAAAGGGTCATTAATTAGGACAGAGTTTTCTTGGAAAGAAGGCTACTTGACAACTGCTCTCTGATTATGCTCTTGAACTTTATTCTAGTCTTTATGTCCTGAACACCGACATTCACAGATTATGATATCATAAAGAACCATTGAGATTATCCAGTCTGGCCATAGGTAGGCATTTTTTATGAATTAATTTTTTAACTAGGACAGCAGATTAACTGCAGTGTGAAAAGTGCTAGTGGTCAGCAAGGCTAAATCAAGCCTTTCAAAGATGATTCTTGGACCATATGTAGTATTTGCAGAACATAAATCTGTATATATTAACATACTGCAAAATACAAGAAACACGTTATTTGGCTATAAAAGCTGAGTAACTTCTGAATAACAGCTAAAAAAAAAAAGCCCTACTTTGAAAATCCAGTCATGCACTACCTATTACAAAATTGAAAAGCTAGTTCACCAGTCAGTTGATTAGTCTGCCACTGTCACTGTTAAAAACTTTGTCTTGTTTCTAGTGTAAAAGCACATAGTTCAAACTTCCAACCACAGGCAAAAAAACCCTAGTACTTTCTAATTATGTAAATGTAGCAATCAGTTATGAACATGTCCTTATATCTCAAAGGAGTTAATTCTGGTGTTCCAAGCGAGTACTTGACATCTTCATTTTTGCTGAGTACATAGATAGCTTGTGTAGAACTTTTAGGCTTATCTCAATAATTTCACTTACGATAAAACATTTTTAAAGACTTTAGATTATTTTCAGCTACTATGAAGACTATTACAAACTGCTTCAGAAGAGTATGCTACAGAAGTTGCCTCCTGGATTAATAGTGTGCAATGTGGGTTCACAGCCTTCACAGTACGCTGGAGGCTCCATCGCTTTGTTAAATACATGCATAGCAAACATTGTCTATCTTTGCTCTCCTATCCAATGTGTGCTTGTTCTATGGTGAATCCAATACATTATGATCATTTTTCACGTTGTGCAAGATGTGCCACCCTTAGCCTGGGGTTGACTAACATTTATGAGGAACAACTCTTAACTATATTACTCAGGGACAAAACAACTCTGTTGCTATCCTACAACTGTCAGGCACATCATAGCTTTAAGAGTGGACAGCAATGTATCAGAGAATTAATGTATTTCTGATAATGCCTGTGCAGCCATTGAGGAGCTACATTTACTAATAGCAGCACAAGCACTTTGTCAATCACTGCACACAGAGTCGTCCACAAATCTTGATGGTTCCATGTCAACAACATTCCTTCAGGAACGACACATAAAGATTTGCTGTCACCACAAAAACACTTCTGCATGAATTACAAGCTATATGCTTACTTACAGTCATTCACTGTTGTCAGGTGATTTGAGAAGTCTGTCCTTTAAGTCTGACATATGAAATATGAATACAGAAAGGAATAGCCCTAGAAAGAGCATACAAAGAACAGGTATCACACATGCTGTGAGTCCTCTGAATGAGGGCTTGTGGTGTTGGAACCATGCATGCTTATGTTAGACATAATGTAATGCAGATGAAATGTGATCTGTTGGATTCAGGGCCCCAGTGGTCTGATATTTTTGGCTTTTAAGAGTAAAAAGCAAGTTCAATATCCTATCGGACAAATTAACATTTCCACCTTTTATAATCACACAACGGTCCACTTCAAACACTGCAAAATAACAAGAGACTGAAATTATATGTTGTATTTTACTTTTTCAAAAGCCCTACCTCACCTAGCACATAATCTTATTCATGTCTAACAACAGTGCAAGTGAGTTGTTGGTAAAACCTCATGATAATACATCCAAATAGTATTTTTAATAGCCCACTTTATAAATGGGAGCTCTAATAATATACAGTTATCTAGACATATATAGTTACTTATTTTGATTTCCTCCAAGCCCATTTATTACCTCTGAGATTTGAAATGCCTCACAGTTTCCCTCAAAACCTTGCAGTCTCTCTACAGCACATTGCAGCATGAATGTCTTCTTTGGCACTTTCTTCATCTTCATTCTGCGGCTTCTAACCTGATGCTACTGAGATTTCAGCTGGAAAATGCTCTTCCTTCATGATCTACCTCCACCAGAAATTCAGCCTAGGATTTAGCTCACCGAACCTTGACTAAAGTAACATCTACTCTAGCTTAAAGTCAATGGATCATGTAATCTTTCTAATCAAGACAGTGACATTAAGTCAGTTTGAACCACCTGCTGGTAACATCTGTGTCTCGCTACTGGATGATGAGGCTAAGACTACATGTATACCAATATAAAAAAAGATGTGGATGTTTTCTGGTCTAAACCCAATCAGCATGGCACAGTTTTGAGTCCTCCATTCAATTACAAACAATCTCTTGTCTGCCAAAACAGGAGAGCTGCACCAAAATTGCTATTGGGTTAAACCTGTCTAACAACCTGGCCTAGACTATTTCCCAGCAGTGCCTGTATGTTATCTGGGAAAGAAACAGTTAACACGGGAAAAAAATGTGCCAGGATCTGTGCTTACACCTGGACACTTTGAATGAGTGTGTACCAGTGGTAAGGCTCACCTCCTGATCTTCTGTTGTTTGCCAGTATAGGTGATAAGCACATGCATATAATTTCTGCACAGCTACAAATTAATTAAATTAATATACATTCAGGTCTTGAATGTATTCTGTATTAAAAGGATGAATTGTGGTAAAAGAAACAAATTTTTTTGACATGAAGGAAAAAGAATTATTGAAATCTCCCTAACCAACTTATCCACTGTGCTAAAAAAATTATCCGAAAGCTACATATCTGAGTACTGTCTACACTAGAAGAACCTCTGCTATTGTAATCATGCCAGTTACCAAGGCTGGCACTGTGATCATGCCAGATACCAAGACTGGCACTGGTGCCACAGTAAGTCTTTAGCATAGAACCAGTTTTGCTGACAGGCAAGCACTAAAAAATAAATTTCTGTATCCTGAACAAAATTAAGAAAGTTATAGGCTATAATAATCTTGTACATGATGAAACAGAATTAGACCATTTGAATTCTAATTTGAAAAATAAAAATAAATTCTAAGATAGATTTGCATGTGAAGGACAATTCACATATGCCAAAGTTTATATATAGATTTTAGTAAAATAAATGTTTTTATTATATGATTTTATTATATGATTGTAATTTTCCTCATACATGCCTACTGTTCGAATCTTTTTTCCTTTTCCTCTTGACATGGCTATAGATCCCTTTTCTGAACAACTATTATGAAAATTATATTGTCTGATTAACAGCTGTGTAGCTTCCCAATAACCTAAGAGCTCATTCTGTAATCACAGATATAGTCTTTCTGAGTGCAGTGGGGCTATTTGCATGAAGGAAGACTTGCATCCTCAGTCCCTAAATTTATATTTATAGTATCTTTAAGGATAATAAAATTAAATTACAAATGAGTCTCTGATTAAGTATCCTTTCAAGTGCTATAAAATCATACATTAAGCCAGAGCTCCCTACTGTTCCTGTGATAAATAAGTGTTCAGAAAGATAACACTGGAGGGTTTAGTAGGATGCAGATGGTAGGATCCTCCTTATCCCAGTTTTTGACAGAAAATTGCTTTTCAGGTTTACATATAATCTGAAAAGATATCCGAGACCACCAAACCTCATTCCAGTTCCTTTTCAAACACTGGAACTACAGATTTGGAAATGAGGTCCGGAAAGATTTGAGGAGATCAGTTGTCCTCTGGCACAAAACAGGGGACAGCTGGCCAAGCTACAAGCCCCTCAGAAACAATTCTTATCAGAACACCTTAGATACAATTAGTTACAAAGAAATCTGTTGAGAAAAGAAAACTCCAAGGAGATTTAGACACTGTTCTGAAAACATCCCAGCAGAAAAATAGGTAGGCAGTGAGGACCATGATGCTATGCTGAAAGGACTGATGTCAGTAGCAGACTTGGTTAAAGTGCATCTGATGTTTCCTAATTCCACTTTCCCTCCTATCAGCTCTATCCCTTCCAATAGCTCTTTATTTCCTGCTCTGAAAAGTTACCCATACGTCCCATGTCTGAGACACTGTGTGTCTCTCATTTCTTTTGCCCCACTCCAAAATATCTTTCTTTTCCTTCTCATCTAGTGCAAGGTAGAGAGAGACGGTTTTCCCGGTTACAACCTCCATTACCACCCATCTTTTTGCCCTGGCCCCCAGCCGAAGCAGACTTTGGGGAGGAAGCATGCTTCAAGAGAAAGAATGATGTGTGCTTCATTCTTTCTACCCTCTGATTTCTCCTGCTGGCTGGATGTCTGTCCCACACACCCTAGACCGTTCCCAGCTGAAAAAACACTGGTCAGTTGTTTAATTGGTGCTTTCCTCCCTGCCCCTCCCCAAGCCCCCTTTCTCTCCCCCATATTTAACCCAGATCTGTAGAGTACCAGTTTTTAAAACCTTAAACTATGGATATGATTGGATCTTGGGTTCACAATGCGTCGTGTTTGGTATGGGCAAATGTAAAAATCTCAGTTGCTTAGGATCTCAGTTTGTGCTTCATAAGTAAAACAAAATACTTTTTTCAATGAATTATATAATAAAAATAAATCAGAAAACTCATCCTATACTAATGTTTCTCATATTAACTGAAAAAAATTCCAACTTGCTTCAAAGGCTGAATGTTGAGAAAAATATCTGCACAATGTACTAAGTATACACAATACATCATAAGAATCAAGTATAAATCAAGCCAGAATCTTATCCCCTTCTGTTTGGAACCTTACAGTTTGAAAGCATAATATGAGCCTAAAATCTATAACTGAGATTTCTGGAGCACCTCCTCCTCCTCCCTCTTCACTGACCTTGATCTCTGCAGAGCTATTCACATATTCTCACTCCTTTCTTTGGCTGAAATGTGCTCTTCCACAGTAAAGTTTTCCCTTTCTTAAATATGTTATCCCCATGACGCGACCACCATCAGTGATGGGATCAGCCTTGGCTTGCAGCTTTTCTATCTTGGAGCTAACTGGTATTGGCACTGCTGGACACAGGGGAAACATCTCTCACCTTCTCATAGAAGCCACTCCTATAGACCTTTGCTACCAAAACCTTGTCATGAAAACTCACTAATGCTGCTAAATATATATATATATATATATATATATATATATATATAAACATCTATATATATATATAAACATCTTATCTCAGAAAGAATTGTGTAAATGAACATTCATTACTAGCTGATCAAGTCCCACTGCCTCAGGAACTACTGTAATAGCAGAAGCCTGAGATATGAAGGGGCTACTGTTGGATCCCAAAAATATAACATCAGCAGAGAAGGAGCTGATGAGATTATGTAGCAGACCATGGACAGCAGGAATTGGGAGAAACTCCTCGCTCTGAGGACACTCCATCATGTGACCTATTAATATTTAACTATGTTGATTGGCCTGTCTCCTCCAGCAAAATAAGAAAGGACTATTGAGATGATTGTATCAGACCATGTCTAAACCCTTTAATCCCTTTCCCCCCATGTAATCCTGGTTGAGGGAAATATTAACCCATTGAGCAACTGTGGAAAAAGTCCCTAATTAACATAGCTCGTCCTCCTCCTTAACATATCCAACCTCCAAGGCCCTTAAATTGTGTTCGCTTGTTCAATAAAGTATTCCAGTTTATACCCCATACCTGGTATCACTCAGTTTTTGACTCCCCACTGCCTACTCCATAAGCCCAGAAGAACTTAGCACTTAGTAATTTTGTAACTGGAAAAGTTAAGCAAGGAAGATTAAAAAAATCTGTGACTAAGTGGTTTGCGTTCCCAAAATTCAAGCAACGTTGAATCTAGAGTGAAAGCTGCTCAACATTTCACCTTAAATTTTACCTTGACTCTCAACTCACTCTATTTTGGGGTTGACATATGAGCACAAGTGGATCAAACTTGTTTGGCTGAAGCAGCTATTTCCTGCTATTATTCATCTTCCTTCTTGCAGAGGGAAGGCTGGACCCACTTGAATGCTAGTTCTTGAACTGACGTAGTAAGGCAAAAGGCCAGCTCTAAAATGCCATTCAGGAGCAGCCTCACATGGAGCCAGCTGTCCTAGCCGTGGGGAATGCATCCACAGGGAAAACGGTAAGACAGAGCACTTCAAGACACTACAGTAACCTGAGTTTAATCACCCTCAATCACCCTGAATGTCCTTTAGACCTTTTGCTCTTATTACTTCATTCATACACTAAGCCATCTTCTATGTCCTGCTCCGAAACCCCTTGCACATGCAATTTCTCTGGTGTTTTCACTTTCAGGCTTAGCAGAGACCACAAAATTTACTTTGTTATTTAGCACTTCAAGCTAGACAGCAACTTGGCCACAGAAAAGAACATTCAGTGTTTTATTCATCATTAAACACAGACACCTCTTAAACTGTTCACAGTGCATTTTTATTAAACAAAAGACATACTATTGGCTTAGAGCCATTTCAAATAAATATTTTTTGGTCAGGGTCTAATAATGTAAAACATCCTGAAAAACATTAAAAGAACCATATAACAAGATTTGTGTGTCAGATCACATAAAACTGAGAAATTTAAGGTTGTTTAGTTGGAAATTATTGTACTGTATGAACCGAATGTTGTTGAAATCTATAAAAATATAACAAGAATATATAAGCAGAAGTTCTGATATCTATTCCAGATGTATCACTTTATTCCGTTTTCTTGCTATAGTGAGGCTTATGCTACTATGATATCTGTCTTACAAATAACTTCTGAAGTCATTCACCAATTTCAACCTATTTAATAAAATAAAAATCAACTTTTCAAAGTTCATATGATAATTGGAATCTGGATAGAGAAAAGAACCCCAAATTATTGTCTCCCTTGAGGGAAAAGCAAATACAACTTATCCCTTTACGTCCTTTGAGTCAAACATATGATCATCCAGCAATTGTATACTGGCAAGAAATCATCACAAACAAAACACTAAACAACCTATAGTAAGCATAAAAAAACCCATCTAAATTAGGCTGAGGAGGAGGGAAATACTGTCTATGGCAAGAAGAAAGGATAAAATTTACAAGACAAAATTCAAAGGAAACAAAGCTATGGTGCTTCCATGATCTGTTGAATATCCATTTCCTTCAAAGCTTTTTTCTTTTGTTAAACCCCACCACCTCTCTCTTTTTTTTTTTTTTTTGTAAGAATAAAAAGTTTGTGTTTAAAAGCTATTAAAGAACAACTGTCAAATAAGATGTAAAAAATTAGAGGGTTTTGTTTGTGTGTGTGTGTGTTTTGTTATGAGTTGTGGAAAGTTCTTAACACATTAAGTTACACAGTATTAGAGACGCAAACTACACTGAGGCTCAGGATGACATTCTCATGATATACTGAAACAGGATTTTAATGTTTGAATCTGTCATAGTTTATTGGATAAAAACATCGGGCTGACCAAGTTAAAATATGGAATATTTATGTCATGAAGGCTAAAAAGGGACTGGCCTTTTCAGTATTTTGAGGACAACCACTGAAATTGTTCCAGGTTTGGGAACATTAATCCCTCTTTGAAATGATAATAGCAATCTCAATGTCTTCAGTGGAAGAGATAAGTAATTGCTTTCTAGATTCAGCAGAAAATATTGGTTATATACCAGGTTTTTTTGATTCTAACAGTGGGCTGAAAAGCAGGGAGTCACTGGACACTGAACCACCTGATTTTCCTCAAGCACTAAGTTCCAAGGTAAAACTAATGCTGGAAACTCTGCTGGAGAACAGTTTCAAGTAGGTACTACATGTACCTACAGATAGACAGAGAAATTAAGTGAAACAATTATCAGCACAATAAGATATGAATTTAAAATGGATCAGAAAGTCACACAAACATTCAGTGTAGACCTTTAAACTGCGTGTATCATATTAAATTCAGTCATGTCTGGGAAGGTTTCCAGATGCTGGAACACAATTTTCTGTGTGAATAAGTGCTTAAATGTTCCTTGGCACTAATTTGGCTCGTGCCACCTAGCACGGTCCAGACCATGCCCAGCGGTAGAGCTTGTACAGACTAGCTCATTTCCAATAAACACTGTACATACAATGCCCTGTTCTGGAGCTAATAGAGTTTGCTACCAGAGGTGAGAGCAGTATCATGCCAGTTGGCCTCAGTACCCAAAAGTGTCTTATGCATGCATAATTCACCAGTATAGACACAGAATTAGTGAGAAGTTCGAGTAATGTTGCATGTAGTAGCTACACCGTCTTGAACAGTAAGTAGCTGGTCCCAGGTAGAGAAATCATTGTGTACATCAATAATAGGAATTGTTGAAGAGCAAATTTTATGCCCATGCTTCATTCTTGTTCTGTGACTATTCTGTGTATACAGGTCCTAAATAGTGATGTCATTGTACACAATTTAAAGCATACATTGCTATGCAATTTCTTGCATTTCAAGAGAAAAGTGGTAATCAAGGATTTCTACACTAGGTTTTTAATGAAAACTGAATTATTAATTTAAAAATTATCTTCTCGCTAGCAATCAGTAAATATGAAAAGATAAGGCTCATACAGTAAATTAGTCAGGACGAATTATTCTTCCACTCTAATATTAATGACTCAACATCAGCTTAGCAGAAGATATTAAACTGGATCTCTCAGGGATCTATTCTGGCTTCAGTATCATTCAATATTTTCTCTTAATGACTTGGAGACTAAAGTTTGGAATATGTTAATTGCATTTGTAGATAAATACAGGGCTGAAGGTAATCAAAACATTGTGGTGGTACAAGACAGATGTAAAAGACAGAGCCTGTGTTTACCTCACCAGTAGAGAGTATTGCAGAAGCCTGATAACCATGACCAGAGATTATGGATATCTTTGTCCTACCAATAATAAAAAATAACTATAAAAATGACAAATAAGATATAATTCCTGAAAAAGAATACAGAATCCAATGAGATTACACAAAGCGTTTCTGATAAGAAGAAACAACTAGATGCATACGTGTAAATAGGAGAATCAGTAACTTTGCAGTTAGAGAAAAAGATCTAGGTACTTTAGCAGATGATGAATTAAATGAGTCAACACGACATATTTCAAGTAACATAAATGCTATCTGGGTTGCATTATTAGGAGTGTCATGTTGAACAAGCTAGGCAATTATGCTGCACTGCTTAGCAGTACATCAGTGCACTTTAGAGCACTATTTTCAGTTCCAGTTACTCCTCAAAGAAAGTGCACAAAAAAAAAGAAGAACTGAAGCACTTTTCCTAAGCAACAATTTAATTAGATTTGGAAGAAGCTCTCAAGTGGATGAGTTTGAAAAACAGTAAAATATACAGATTTAATAAATGTTAAATAAATTGATTCTGTAAATACTACATAACTCAACTATCTTTTGTATTAACCAGAAATAAACATAATGTTATAGGATTAAACTGAAGATAGAAATCTGATCATAGATATTTTGTAAACCTTTGACTTCAAGTTGGCAATGAAGACAACTGGCAGTTGAATCAATGAAAACACTAATCACAGTGAGAAAATAGGTACATCATGTGGGGCTAAAGGCAAAAATTATTCCTTTGCTACCAAATTTGGGAATCCTGAGACCATAAACCACATATCTGTCTTTTGTGAAGAAGTCACAGCTATTCCTGGCAGAAGCACTAGAAACAGTACCAAACATGAATCTCATTGCTACTGGAAGTGTCTCTGGAGGAACTGTATTAACCGCTATAGTGAAAGAGCTTTCTAGCCACAATGCATGGAAAAAGCCTCTACCTTGCCAGTGAAAAAGGTGGAACAGAGACAGAGCAATCCAGAGGAAAAAAGTTTCAGGAAATTTAATCCACAATATAGAAAGAAATTAGTGCTTCCTGTAGGATCAGTAGAAAGGGTGGATGATAAATAGAGAAAAGAGGTAGTTTGAGAGAGGTGCCTGAGTGCACCAAGTCCCATGAGAAGTCACAAGGGGATGAGTTTTTGGAGTGGGGGCGATGAGAAAGGGAAGAGACAGTGTAGCAGTACAGGAGTGCAGACAATCCCTAGAACAGGAAAAAGAGGTTTTTATTTAAGGAAGCTAAGTGCAATGTTCTCATCTGACAAAGATACTTTAAATCAGGGAAGGATTCAAATAGTGTGCCTGTCTTATCTTTCTACAAGGCTATGTGGCCCATTGCAATTACAAACCTTTTTATCTCACTATACAGAACAAGGAGTTCCAGAACAAATGATCATGTGGTCTATTGCAATGCAAAACAATGAATGTAAGCTAACTTCTTTTATCTTGCATGTATTTTGAACATTATTCCACTGGGACAGAAATTTATCTCATTTTTTTTAGCTGTCTACCAATCAGTTATCTATTATTTGCCAATTGTTTGGATGTCTCTTTAGTCAGCAAGGGAAAATATATTCTCAGAGGCCCTTCCCTTTCTCATTCTCTTTTTCTCTTTCTCTCTTTCTCTCTTTTCCTCCTCTCTTCGTTACTGTTTTTCTATCTTTCTTTTCTTTCTTCCTTTCTGTCTTTCTTATTTGGGATAGTTTTCTGGAAAATTTGTATACTGAACTGACTCTAGAAGAATCTGATGAATGCCATAGCTGGGTGCAGCTGTTGAGAGAGAAGTGAAAAAAATTGGATATCTGTCTGTCAGTGGTGTAGAGCTGTCAAGAGTTCACTGATAGCTACGCAACAGAAATTAATGACACACTAAGTAAAAAGCCCATTCACTTTTTTTCTAATAGCTTCATTACATTTTCTCAGGGGTTTTTTGTTTGTTTGTTTGGGTTTGTTTTGGGCTTTGTTTTGTTTTCTTTTGTTTTCTTTTTTTTTTTTTCCATGCTGTCCTCTGCATATAACAATCTCCCTAGACTGGAAACTTTCTATCAGAGACAATTCACTAGGTGGCATGTGGGAAGGTCTTGCACGTGTAATTATGTGTTTTAATTAGTACTAAAGGGAATTACATGTATAAATACCACATACTTTTGGAACTCTGTTTCATGCAAAGCAGGAAGGTTATTGAACTTCTATTAAAACAAATGAACTATTTCAAGAACAAAAGGAAGGGATGTTTTCCTTTAATGTTAATGATTTTTACCTCTTAGTCGTAGTCCCTAATCCAATAATCTGCACTAGTATAATCATTCTATGAGGAGGAAAGGGGCTCACTTTTTTTCAAGAACAGTTTATATTTTTGCATTTGTTAACAAATGAGGAATGATTTCTTTATATTCATTTAAAAAAGCCATGTAAAAACTTGATTTACTAAGTGAATAAACATTTACATGAAAAATCCTTGTGCTCTATCAGAATTTTTATGATTCTTGTTTATTGCAATCAGAAAAATAATTTATTGCTTACAGTACTTAGAGGTCATGATATGGTGGGAGAAGGAGACAAAAGCAAGTTGACAGAAACATTAACATATTCTGAATACACTGGCAGTCTTGTGTACCATAAACTAACAGAAAGGATTAATTAGTTACACTGTACCATTTGAAATCTTGTTTGCCCTACATAGAAAAGCAAAATAATAGTACAAAGAAAAATATAATTGCAAGCAACATAGGTAATGAATTATAAGGAGCAATTTAGTTCTTCAGTAATATTCTCTTCATTCATTTTGAGGGAAATGTTGAAATTCCCAAAGGAAACAGAATTGTCGTATATTTTATGGTTGCTTTTTCAAAGTTAGAAATTGAATATTAATCAGAAACATAAGTATATTTTATAACTGGTAAATTCAGATGCTCAACTGAACTTTCATGAGCAATCAGAATATGGGAAATACTTTATGATTTAGAAATAAAACTTACAAGTCTCTTCTTAGAGATTTATGAAAGAAAAGAAGTCTGTTTGTGACTGATTATACCTGGAGATCTCTTAATGAGCAGCAATTGAAAGCAATTGATTTTACAAGCTAACCTTTTTTTGTATGTATCCCATAATCTACAAAAGGAAATGCCAGGATATATCACAAAAAGATTCAGTAGGTGCATTATCATAGTACTCATACACAAATGTTTGCAAGATCAACACTCAATTAAGTATTTAAAATGACAAAGACTTAAGCCATATGATTTTCAAACACTAATTACTTTTCCATTTACAACTGTGGAATCCACGAGCAATATTTTCTCAATTAATGTGGATAGCTCATCACACTGAAAAAAAAATTATTTGAAATGTCTTCATCTTGTTAAAAGAAATATAAAGGAATTCAGCCCTGGAATTTCACTGAGCTTAATAGACAAGTGACATGCATAAATCACACCTGTCATTTTACAGATGAAAGGATTTGATGGAATATGAATTGCAACTACAAATCTTCTATATATGAGTAGGGTAGCAGACAATCTCAGGTTCAGTTCTCTAAGTTATGATTTGTTGACAGTAGTGGCCCTGATAATTAGCAGCGAGTTTTTATAATATTTAAGGAGTAAACTTCAAGGGTCACTGCGTTTAAATCATACCTCAAGTTACCTTGAGTTACGGAATCAGAAGGCTATCACCTTATAAATCCGCTTGTATTCTTAACTGGTATTGACAGGGCTCTGTTGCACAATTATATGACTTCTGATTTATTTTATATGGGAAATGAAGTACTTGCTGTGGAAATATTGCAATACTGGAAATTCTCAGAGGGTGGCTTTATTGTATTAATAGAGCAATACAAATAGAGCTTAAATTGCCTATTGTTCCATACCCTGCAAAAAATGAGCCTGTAAGGGTACTAAATATTTCTTTATACTAAACACTGAAGAAAGCTTATTTTTATGACTACAATCCAACAGCTAGACCTGGCATTATGGAAGCTACTCACCCTCATATCAGACCAGCACCAAGTCAGGCAATAAGAACTTTTTTCCTTCAATATTACTCAATATATATATAAACTGCTTCCTCCTACACAATATTCTTACAGGGTCCTAGGTTCATCCACCCTAGCATCAAAGAGAAAGCCATTTCCAGAATTAAATAAATCACTATTTGAAGGTGCCTCTCCCTTCACTGGCTATAAAAGGAGCTTGGACTTATTGTATAAAAGAGTGCGAGAACTTCAAGCAAAAATAAAGACTGCCAGGCTTAGACCAAAGCTTTGTCTAACTGATGTCCTTGTTCCCAACAGCATGCCAATAGGACCTTTAAGTTCTTTAAATTAACTATTTCCTGTTGCCACCAAACAGGGGAATCTTACTGAACTGCTGTACTACCCTTAACTACATGTGTATGTGGAAGAGATCTTGGCATATGGAAAAATGGTGTCAGCAAGACTGGAGACCACCTGGACTGCAGTCAGTGGGTATGTGTGGGCCTATACTGCCTGATGTCTCACTGATAGCATTTCCCATTTTGTTTTCCAGAAGATAAGGGCCACCTTGAATGCCTTGATCCCCTCCCCCTTCAGGCAAACCTTGCAGGAGGGTGACCTCCAGGCACATGCGATTCTGGGCTGCACAGGTCTCTTTATTGGGTTCTGTCCTTATACAACTTTCCAGACAGTGTGAGAACACCACAATCCTTCACGAACAGCTTTAGAAGATATAGCTGCTAATTCTTCTAACTGCACTGTGAAAACAATTCCTCACACACATATAATTCTTTTGCTCTGTTTCCTTGCTTTTCTGCTTCATCTAGACACTAATTGATAGGTTCTATAACCATCAAATTCATAAAATATGACTGTGGAGCAGCACGCTCCACATTTTACTGTTAATTAATGAAAAATTGTCCACACATGGACATGATCAAGGACTTGGTGCAGTTCTTAGTGTACCCATGTTTCCTGCTGCAAGAGATGGACCCTGGTGAAAATGTATACCATGTATATCAACTGCACTCCCTCTTCCACCTCCTCAAGAAGCCCTTGTTGATGTTACATTTTTCTCCTTTTCCTTTTTATTTATATTTGTGAGGATTGAGCCCTAGCATCTTATTACCTTCCTGTTGGCCCTGGTCATTCCTGGCACCAGGAAAAGGAAGTTGCATAGGGACAGGGGACAACTGCAGACTCTATAACTGTTGCCTTGTCCTGCCACATTTTCATACATCACATCATCAAGTAGTGCTCAGCTGTCCTTGGACGATACTTTCAAAGAATTTTTGGGGGACTCTGCTGGGTGTCTCCTTGTGTTTCCCTGTTCTTATGTTTGTGACACTTAAATTTTACATGACACCTGGATTCTGGGAGTCATCAAAGTTAGAGATTTTCAGATTTAACCTCTATGCTAATAGGATTAAAACTGTCAATTACCCTCTTCTTTATTTTGATCAACCTTATACTTCAGCTCTACAATTATATATAGCGATACAACAATATTTTGTGTGAACAACAACCAGTCTTTCTTTTCTTTGCTTTATACTTGCTATTTGATAAACAATGGGTTGTCCCTAACTGGTGCATGGTGAGATTTGGTGAATAACAGTTCCCAATTTACTTTTGCTATACAATATATGACTTTATAGGTCTTCTCTACATATTTTTCTTTACATGCCACCCTCAGTTCCCATTATTAGTCTTTCAAATGAGGAGTTAAAAAATATTTAGATTATTGCATGTGGTACTGATAGCTCCAATGAAATCTTTTTTTTTCTTCCAAATGGGATAATCCTAGAAACGAATGTGGTATTCGTTTTGGAGTCTTGTTATTAATTTTTGCAATACATGATGTTTCCTGTTTATTTTCTTCTTTTGTCTGAATAATTACCCACTTCTCATTCTAGAATTTTCTTGAATAATCTTAATCACTGTTAACTCCTTGATTATTTTGAAGAGAGATGACCTTTGCATATAATCGCTGTCCTATTGGTAGTGATAGGTTAATTCTCCTATGGAATTACAGTAAAATTATGAACAAAATAATTCCATGTCACTGTTATATATTTATTTGTCTTTCACTGCATTAGAAAAATATTTTTACCTTCTTGTTGCTATTTTCTCTTCTGTTCACCTCTCTGTACTCTTGTTTCATATATTTGTCTCTATTTATTTATGGTGTCTTTTGTTCACATTTTTTCACAATGAGTACTTCAATAAAATGTTACTTCTTAATCCTACTAATTTATCTCACTGGAGCACACACATGACTATTCAAATAATGATTTGATTTGGTCTTGAACTCAAACTCTGTTTGAGTCTTGTTTTATTTTGGTTAAGTATTTTATCTTTACAGTTTTCAGAACTGTAAGAAATAGCAAAAAGTGTATTTTTTAAGAATTACAGCATTTTATAAATAGTAATAAAGACCAATAGAATCATTAGTCCTTATCCTGATGGTTTAAAGAAAACAGACTAAAAGAAAACTATGATTTCTTTCTCTCACAAGCCTAAAATTCATGAAGCAGTATGCTGCATCTCCTGAAAGAGCTTAGGAATGACTGCTTTCCTCTGGGGCATTGCAACTTCATACCACTTTCTTCCTCTGAGCTGTGCCTAAGTGGAATAATTGAACCCATAATTTGCAGTTACACTAGCGGGAATGCAATTATAAAGATTCTCACTCCTAAAACACGTCTTTTTTTCATTTGATTTAGGCACTTAGGAGTCTAATTCCTATTGACTTTCAAATGTGATTTAGCCTCTTGTGCCAGATTTGTAAAGGTATTTAGGTTCCTAATTCCTGTAATCAATGGAAGATAGTAGCCTTTAAAAATCTGGCCCTGAGGTGCATAATTTCTATTGACTTTCCTAAGTGTCTAAGCCACTTTCAAACTTCTGAGTCACGCAGGTGTTTTTGAAAAGTCACTAAATAGTGTCTACCAGAAAACCCTCTCCAGTCACTAGGTGAGTAGTAGCTGCAGATAGAGTGTGAATACTCTTAGCCTTTTATGGAGGAAGCTGACACTGCCTGTAGTTGGAGAGATGGCACAGAAATAAGTGATTAATTGATTGGATGTAATTACTATATAAGACACGACTCCCAGACTTATCTTGCTCACGTACCATGATCACCATTATTTGCTATTGCAGCTAATAGCATTCATGTAAAGCAGTAACTTTTACCTTTGTCTATACAGGTAACAGAGCTAGACTTTTAAGGCATCAGTCACATTTTAGTTCTCTATTAGCAGTTTATTGTATGCAAAATGTTAGTTATTAGTCTCTCTAAATGCTCAGTTAAAACACAACCTAATCTTTCTGGAGAGAGATAAAGAATATAAAGAAGGTATTTGATGATTAAATTTATTCCATTTTGCAGTCAGCAGAAATACAGTGCATAAGCTTTGTGTGTGTTTGTCATTTAAGAAAGGTGTAACCAGAACACTTGTTTTCCACAGACGGTGGACCATATGCTAGTTTTAGATCATGTACTTTCACTGATGTCAAATGGATTTTCTGATTCATATCTGAAGATGTCTGTGGCTCTTTCTATGCTAATAAGAATAGAGATTGTCTATTTTTTATATAAATTACACCCAGATTGAGTCAGTATGCTTTGAAGTATGTGTCTTCAGGCATTGATGTACTGGTACATATTCCATAGCAACATGTTGGTAAGGGTCCACACAGAGAGATGGAGTGGATGGAAGGTTAGGCAATAGGGGTCAATAACCTTAATCTTGCGTTAAATATTTTATAGTAAATGTTGCCCTGAACACAGGCAAAAATTCTGTTTCAGACATATATTTCTTTTTACTCAAATGAATAAAACCAACCAAACAAAATCCTTGCACACATGCACTAGAAAACAGCTGTGATTTTTATAATGAAATTTTGCAGGCAATTAGCCTGGAATGTAGAATAATCAGTTAAAGTAATTTAAATTGGTCAATATGTTGTGGTTTTAAAACAACTACTGCACACTCTCAGTAGTTACTCGTCATTGGGATATTTACTTTACTTTTGAGTACTGCAGTTTCATAATATGCAATCTGTACTATTACTACAACATGGTGTGTCCATGTTCAAGGGAGTCATTGCCTTAATGATGCAAAGTAACAAAAACAGTGACTGTGTTTCATATATATAAAACATAAAGATGTTGAAAAACGTATTCCATGAGCTTGCTTTGTAAACTGCAGTAGGAGCTGCAGATCCACTGTAGCTATTTTAAATTATTGTGCATACACATTCATGCTACAAGTTCTAATGACCCTTGGGAAGAACACGAAAAATATAATTTTATGTTACAGAAAATATAGACATTGAAGAAGCCTGCAAATCCAGTGTATTGTAGCAGAACATCCCTACACCTTGTTTTTTTCTAATTTCCATGACAAAAGAGATAAAATGAAAAATCACCCTAAAATCATGTTGACAGATATGCTACATTTCCAGCATAAGACAAAGAATACAGAATACACCACTTTTTTTTATTTGGTGGCTTTCTAAGGTAAATGTTCTGATTTTACTGGGGCTGTCATGTATCCAGGTTTTTCTTGATATGTCCTCTTTTTCCTCCTGGAAATGGTGTCCAGATGGAATTTGAGTATTTTGGAGTTTTTTGGGGGGAATTCCAGATGCCTGGCAGCTCAGTTGGAGGAGCAGCAGAGACATATCAGTTACATATGGGCAGGTCAATCCGTCTGATTTTATGTGCACATGCAGGCCATCTGTACAGCTCAGGTGCTGCAAGCCCAGTGCTTTCTGGATGCATTTCTTCTGGGAAATCCTGCAGAAAAAGAAGGTAAACCTAGAGAGTATTCAGATGAAAGCATACCTCCATTTTTACTAAATTAGAATGAAGGACTCAATCCCAAGCAATGCTCTGGATTATTCCCACACTACGGAACTCTTTATCAAATGAAGTTGAAATTATCATCTCCTGCACTATTGTCTCTGCAGCCCTGTTGAGCTGCTTACAAAAAGATGAGGAGTGTAGTGCAGGGCCAAAAAAGTTGACCTTTGTAAAGCAATGGGTGGCCTTTCAAAGCCGACACAAAGACACAGATCAGGTAGCACCATATATCAGACACAGCTGAGAGCATACCCTTAACCAATAATTCATTGTTTAACTGTTTCATGGTGCTAAGGTATTACAGCAAAGACTGGTTACAATATATTACTATTCAAGACCACTTCAGTACTCAGTCACAACAGTGTGAAACAATTCTTTACAAAATATATCATCTACCCCAAAGAAATTCAAGTCAGGTTACATATAAGGTTAAGAATCTATTCACCAGTGACATCCTGCCCCAAATCTGGTTAATTTTAACATTTCTGACTGTAGCAGGCTAACGCCAGTTTAATGCAACTTTTTTAACTTAGTAATTTAATAATGCATGGGGTCTTCAGCTCCAAAATTAGTAACAGATGGTGAGGCGGGATTCATTCCCAGTCCTGAGGAGCATTTTGCTATACTTTGCTTGCTCCAAAAGTGATTGAGAATGCAGCCTAGAAATATAGGTGCGCAGATTGCTTCTCATGGGGAAAGTCTGATTCGTGCAGAATTGTCTTAACCATTGCCACGCTTCACTGTTTTCTAATACGTAAATTTAAGCTCAATGAAGTTATGGTTGTAAATTAAAGAGATAATTTCAATAAATGTTATAAACTCCAATATTTCTAACTAATTCTGTGTTAGTAACATACATTCTCAGCATAGTCATAGCACTCTGAGAAATGTTTAAGCACTTTACTATCAATAGGTATTTTTCTTAAGCATTACTTTGGTATGTGTTATATATAATGAATGGGAAGTAAAAGTTAATTTGTTTGGGTTTTTTAATCTTCTGTAGAATTTCTTGAAAATACTTTACGGCACCATACAAGAAAACTACTACAATGCAATAGAATATTTTAAGGTAATCTGTGTTTGAAGAAAATATATAGATAATTTGGAACCAGTATTCATACAAAATATCACCTGATAAAATTAATTTCTTCCTACCCTACCCTCCTTTCCACTATCCTGCCCCTTTTTTCTGCTCCCTTTTTGAATTATAGGTACCCTCCAATCTCATAAACCTATTGTTCATTTTTATTTGTTCCTGTTATCCACAAGCTCTCAATTCCATGTGGTTTTTCTCCCAACGACAAAAATATTAACCCTTCCACTGAAAAAACCCCAATCTCACCTTCTTCTGCTTTTGAGTTAATTGATCATTGTTTATAAAATCTTCCTTATTTTTTTCTCTAACTTAACCTATTTTCCAGCATTTCCTATTATGGTCAATGAAACTATTCTTACTATAGTTTCTAATTACTCTTTTTTGCCAGACCCTGTCTTAATCTGTTGTCTGTGTTTGATATTACCGACCTCTCCTTAACTCTTGTCTCAGTTATCTTCTGTGATGCTTTCCTGGATCCTCTCTTGCTTCTAATGTCTTTCTAATGACCTTTCAGTGCATTCATCAAAGAAGAAACCTCAGTGTGGTGGAACTACAAATTGTGTTCTAGATTACCTTCTTTTTTCTTTCTCTCTCTATAAGCAATTTTATCTTCAGATGCAAACTGATTTTATTCTTCCTTTGCTATGACAAATCACAGTTCTACTTATGGCCAAACCTGTCTTCTCCTATACAAATCAAAATACTGTTTCATGTCTCATACATTTTTGAAGATATCTAGTGTGGTGGTGCACAACATCTAGTCATCAGTTCAGACCCCATATGGCTAAAATAGAATCTTGTTCTTCCTCTTAAAGACTTCCTACATTTTTTCCTTTCTATTGAAAAAAGCATCTGTCAATCAAATCTATCACCTATCTATCACAGAAACCTGTATGAACAATTCAAGCTGAGCAGTCATTTAGAATTGCTGAACAGTTAATGAAGATTAATAGATAGTTTTAGGCCTCTTTAGACTTCCTCTAGATCTTCGTTTCCAGAATCTGTCTAAATCTTTGGAAATATCTCTTGGTTGAAGCGTTTTCTATCCTTTCTATTTCAGACACTTCCTGTCATTGGTCATTTCAGTTAGCATAACATCCTTCTCACAGCCCCTAAGACAGTTAATCTTTCTCTTTCAATACATTCAAAATGGTTCTGTAAAGATCTTTTTTCTAGCTTGGCACTTTGACCAACTCAACTCAACCCTCTGTGTCTTTCTCTTGGCTTTTCCCTCTTTTTTGCACCCTGACTGCCAGCTTTTGCACTCAAAGAAGAGTCTTTCATGGCTTATCTCAGCCATTTTCATTCTGTTAAATGCAGTTGTTTAATTTTTATGTCAGGTCCTTTATGTTCTTTTTTCTCTGTCTTTTTTTTTTTAACTCATTAGTGAAAAGGTATTCTTCTGCAATCCTAACTCACCATCTTCCTTTAAATCTTAAACCTCTGTTTTTCCCTGAAACTTTCAAAACACTTCCCAGCTGGTCAGCTGCTAGTGTTGAGCCAACTGCCTGAAATGCTGACCAATATGCCCTCTTGTTTCCTTATTTTCCTATTGTAAAAAATCTGAGCTTGAACATTTTCACTAATGGTGAGTTCAGTTGTTCAAAATGGTCAAAAATTCATAAAACAATACATCTGCTGTTTGAGGAAAGTGGTATGAAAAGGTGAAAAAATAATTTATTCACATAATGAGGAATTTAAGTAAAGTTCACCACTTATGTGAAGATTGGGTTAAAGATCAATGAAATAAAATAAATAGTGCAGAAAAGGGGCTAAATTTTGAATGAATAGTCCGGGATATTATATTCCGTCTGTAACCTCACTTCTCAAAGCTTTGGAAAGAAAACCTTTTCCTCTCAAATGACCTCAGTAGCGAGTCCAGGAAAAAAAAAAAAGGGTACTAATACTGTTTCTGTTATTTTTATTATCACTGTCATAATAATGCTTCCTTTAAGCACTCGTGGTCGCAGGATGTACCCACAAAGGACACCTAACCAGTGGTTCACAGAGTTATAAGCATAGAAAAAGAGATCTTTATCCTCTGTCATTCCTTCAGCATATTTCCGTGTTTTTCTCGAATTCTTATTGCTGTCCTTCCTTTTCTTGCTCTCTTCCTTTCTGTCTTTCAGTCTTGAGAGCAATTACAGTGGCAGCAGAAGCAGAACAGCCCAGGTGTTTCAGCCTAGCCTCAGCAGAAGCAATGAAGGAGATGGACCTGGCCAGATCAGTTACACAACATCCCAGGGTATCTACTAAGAGCACAGAGCAGAACCTGTGATATTAGAACTGACTGGTTCTCTTGAAAGCATCTTGTGAGGACAGGCCTCTAAAAGATCTATTAGACCAAACTTTTATTGTACCATTCCTATTTTCTCTTGTGCATTTTTAAAACAGGAATATAGGATTTATCGCACTGACTAATTCAAAAATCACCAGCAGAATTAGTCCTGTGTTTTCCACCACAAGGGAATGAGGCTACAGCAAATTTGCTGAAGATATTCACCTCAGAGAACAATTCGTGACCTGTCATGCAGAGTGCCTTGTTTCTAGCCATCTCAAAACTAGCTTCCTCTAGAGTGGACTAGTCTTTTTTACAGAACATAACACTTAGCATGAATTTCCTGTAAGTGCTATTTGTTATACCTCAGAACAAACAGGGAAAAAAGCCATTATTTTCTTCCTCTGTGTTGTGTGGGGTTGGGTTACTTTTTGTTATTTGGAGGTTTTGGTTTTGTTTTGTTTTTTTTCTGTCTCAAAGAGCCAGAAGAAAAAATGTAAAGGCCTTATTGAACTTGTGATTTTTATAACATAAATCAAAAGTGTGTTAGGTCTTTTCTTTCCTAAACATTAATTGCTTGTTAGTGACTGGATTATGTTAACATACTTGATTTTCTGAGACCATTCATTCCTTTAAAGTTATACCAGTGGGTTTCTGGTGCTGTTCCTTGGTTCTCATAGGTCTTTGAGTCACAGACTTTCACTTATGATTATAATTGCCTTACCATGGAGGTCCTGCACCACAGTAATAATAATTGTTGCAAATAACAGTTAAGGTTAGTATCTGGTCTTGTTTATTCTGCTGACAGTGGGGACAACTTTCAATTACAATCAGAGTTTATGTATTTTGTTCTCCACAAACAGCCCCAAACCTCACCTCAGAGAGTCAATGTCTTCTTCCCTGATGGAAAGGTCCCTCCATCACTACCTAGCAGGCAAAGACTTATATATAAAGCCAAGGCTACAAAGGAAGGAGCTTAAATAACTCTCTTGAGCTAAGAAGCCCCAGGTTAAGGAACAGGTGTTTCCAAAAATTAGGAATCTGGGAATGGAGGAAGAGGAGAGCTCATTTCCATGAAGAGAGCTTGCCCCAGGCAGTCCTGTAACTCACTGTTGAAGGCTTTCTCAGGAATTAGCCATCTGTCTAAGACTGACCTATACACTGAATAAGCCAGTCTGCTAGAGAGCCATTTTTGTAGCTGTTGGGGTCTTGCTTGTAAAAATCCAAGTATTTTGCTGCATCTGAATGATCTGATTTCTTTTCTATGGGAAAAGGGAAATTTTAGTTTCCAGATAACTTTGAGGCCAAATAATAGAAAAGACCATCATTATTTTATGTTGCCAAAGTTAGATACACCTATTAAGCAACTCTTAAAACCTTATTGTCTTATTATACAACCTTATTTTCTAGCATTAGGGATAACATTAGATAGTTTGTATGGGCAATTCAGTGATAGTAAAATCAAATTTCAGGGACAAAATAACATTTGATTTGTTCTAGAAGAACAAATATTTCCTTCAGGGCACTTGGTAGTCTTTTCCTATTAACATCTTCATTCTCTTAGAAGAATGTAAGTTCATCACTTAGAGCTGTGTTTTTCTATGGGTTTTTTTTTTGATTATTGACAAATGTATAAATAAATAACAATTCACTAGATCATAGAGAAAAAATGAAAGTACGTCTAGTATCTGCTAGAAAAGCAGATGCCTCAGCAGGGATTCGTACCACCCAAGCTTGGCCTACTTCCATAAAGACTAGTTTTAGGTAATAATCTAAATTTCCTTTACCATGAGCAGAGAAAAAGTCACAACTCAAACTAATCTTTAGATAGGTCTTAATACTGCTTTGCTGACCTGACATTGACTATCGAAGGATTCTAGAAGATGATTTAAATAAAATTACTATTGTTTAGCTGTCTAACTAAGCTGCATAAAACTGCCTCTTACATTTTAGCTCATGCCTTGATGATGATTTCAGTACTACACAAAAACAGAAAAACTTGTAATGTGGGAGACTGGAGAAAGAGCAATCAACTGCCAGTATTCACAGAATTTGTGTTTCTGATTCAATTCAAAGAGAAAAGAAATCAAAACCTTGGCCTCCCAGGTCTCAGAGAGGGCTTCAGCAGTAGGGTTACCAGAAGCAAGTATTACCACTTATATCATAAGGGAACTTTCTTGATTTTCTCAGTGATGCTCATATGCACAAAAAAGGTTCTGTCAGGAATACTGAACTGGACTATTACAGTGTTTCATGGTTTTTTTGAGGTTTGTTTGGTTTTTATTTTGTTTTTTTTTTTTTTTTAATTCACCAAAACCAATTTATTAAACTCAATCCAAGTTCAAAAGTTTCCACTTCCCTAAGGTTTTACATTTCTTTAGAAAAATTTATCCACTAAAATACTTTCACCTAGCTCAGAAAGTAAGTGTGCCAAATATAGCTGAAAGAAGACCAAAATATGCTCTGTCTTGAAGACTTTGCACTGTCCTGGTGAATATGTGGAGATAATATCTAAGATTGTATCTTTCTTCCCCTCCCTTAAGCAAAAAACTGCCTTAGTTCCCCTTGGTCTGATGGAAAGCGGTAGAATTTTGGTGGTTTGTATTCTTTCTTACCTTTTGAACCACAGGAGCTTTTAAAACCATTTGATTCCCTTGTCTCTTCTCCATGAAAGAGCTTGAATTCCCTGTAACTTCTTCTGAGAGCAGCCCCGCCAAGTAAGACTTGCAGATGCTAGTGGATGAGAGGCTGGACATGAGCTGGCAATGTGCTCTTGTAGTCCAGAAAGCCAATCATGTTCTGGGCTGCACCAAAAAAAGCATGGCCAGGAGGCTGAGGGAGGCAATTCTGCCCTTCTACTTTGCTCTTGTGAGATGCCACCTGGACTACTGTGCCTGGTTCTGGGGCTCCCAACATAAGAAGAACATGGAACTGTTAGAGCAAGTCCAGAGGAGGGCCACTATGATGATCAGAGGGCTGAAGCATCTCCATCTCCTACAAAGATCAGCTGAGAGAACTGGTTTGGGGTTGTTCAGCCTGCAGAAGAGAAGACTGCAGAGAGACCTTATAGTAGCCTTCCAATAAAGGAGACCTACAAGAAAGCTAGAGAGGGAATTTTTAAATAAGGGCATGTAGTGATGAGACAGGGGGGCAATGGCTTTAAATGGAAAGAGTACAGATTTAGATTTGATATTCAGAATAAATTCTTTGCTGTGAGGATGGCGAGACACTGGAACAGGTTGCCCAGAGAAGATGTGGATGCCTTGAAGTATCCCAGGCCAGGTTGGACAGGACTTTGAGCAAATTGGTCCAGTGGAAGGTTCCTCTGTCCTTAGATGGAGACTTGAAATTAGATGATCTTAAGGTCCCTTCCCCAAACTATGATTCAATGATTCCCTGGGCTAAAGACTTACTAGAAGCATGCGTGATGGATGCACTGACATGCTGCACAGTGCTAATACAAAGTGCAATCTAAATATGAGTCAGTTTAAGCATCCTCAGGAGAAGCAAGAAACAGACCATACTTTGAGGCCTGCTAAGAGACCATTAGCTCAGCAATCCCAAATTTGAAATACTTTCTAAACTGCAGGCCTCCGCCCTAATATTGTCATGATATTACCATAATCAGTCTCAATTTCATGCCATGTGCTTCATTATTTCTTGCAAGAGAAGTCAAGATTTCCAAAGGACAGTCTCTTTAAAGTTGAATGTATTCTATTTTTTTATTTATGTTATCATTGTATCCAGCTTAGTTTATCCATTTAATGAGGTAGTCACATTACCATCAGTGAAAACAAGAAAATTATTTTTCTCTGTTGTTTTCTTTGTCCACTCTTTGTAAAACTCAGTTAAACAGTGTTTTCCCTTTCATAGTTGAGAACCCTGCCCAGTGACACAGATGAAGTTAAGACTAGTTGAAAGGGAGTGAGAGCTTTTGTTGGGATCTGGCTGGAAATCACTGCTTAGTGGAAGGCAAAAGTGTTCTTACATTTTCCACAAACACTTTACAAGGCAAGGACCTTTAAAGAGGAATGACAGCAAAAACTATTGGAAGATTAATGAGGATCCCTGCAGCCTGGTCTTTTATGGATCACCAGCTTTCCTTTCATCAGCTATATTTACTCAGCAAGTAAATCTACTGCTAAAAAATATGAAAAGCTCTTCCACAAGCCCGTTTAAAGGTAAGAGATCCTAAACAAAAGAGTTAACAGCATTTGACCAACAAAGAAAGCCCTGAGGGTGGGGAGGAAGAAAAAACCCTTAGGAAAACCTTCATCTTGCCTGTCAATTAGTCATTTTGCTATTCACTGCTGTGCAGCTCCTGAACTATCTTTTCTCACAGATGGAAAGAAAGCAACACACGGTGGTTAATCATATTACTGCATTGATCTTTTATTAAGCAATATGCTGAACCTCTTGGATTGTTATTAAAACTAAAATGCGCTTATGGCATACAGCCTTCTGGATCAAAGTATCTCCTGGCACTGTCACATACTAATGAGGAGAGTTGAGCCTAGAAATCTTCACATTTATCAGGGGAAACAAAATTTTGTATATTATACATTTTTAATGACTTGTCTCAGTCCTGATGTTAACTGGTAATAAATTACATTTGTAACTTATTAAGGCAAATGCAATTTGTAATCAGACAAAATAGTCCATGAAAATAGCATTATATTGACTGAATTTTCTCATGTGTTTTTGCTATATTCTTGATGACATGATGGTGATTCACACTCTATTAAAAACGATCATTCAAAACAGACCACTTTTATTTCAGGCCAAAAGTTTTTCTTGTGCTCTGCTCATCAGCTCACCTCTGACACAAGAAAAGCTCTCTAGTCACTGAGGATCAAGATGAGTAGATAAACTGAACTGCTACCAAAATTTTAGCAGACAGCCAGTTCCTTTGTTACATTTTTACTAAGAAACTAAGTCGGGCCAGGGCTGTGGCCATCCATTGTCTATCTCACCCACACTTCCAATTGCAAGCAGAGGCTTGGAAATGGAGTTGCCTGGGTGTGCCAGCAGTGGCTCAGATGGGTGACAAGGCAGTGGGACTAGTTGCAGGAGCAGTCCCTCTTTTAGGAAAGAAATGCAAACAGAAGTAAAGAATAGGCCGTGGTCTATTTCATTTATTAGTGAAGATATAGCTTCTGTTTGGTTTCTGTCACACCTAAAAGCTACATTTATATTTCATGATGTTGCCTCGCTTTTTAAAACATCTTTATAGCTATTTAGCCATAATTTTTGCAGTATTTTCCCCATAACAATGCTCAAGAAATAATAACAGTTGGTTGGGGAGAGTTTTTTGAAACAAACCTTCTTTATTAAAATTAATGAATATTCAGATAAACAGTTTCTACCTAAGCTATTTCCCTGAAAAAAAAAAAAAAGATTTTATTTTTCTCATTTCTCATTGAAAGAAACTAAAATTCCACCACTACCAAAAACTTTCGAATAGAAAAATATATTAATTTTTCTTTTCAGCTTTCCTACAGAAAACATGAGAAAACAAAAAATGCAGGATTTCCAGCACAATCTACAGTTTCATTTTTATGCACAACCATCAGTTAAGTGCCTTAGGACACAGAAAATCTGCAGAGTACCAGGTTTATTATAAATATACCAACATAAGACTCGAAAGCTATGTTTGTGTTTAGGTCCAACGGTCTGTTATAGAGGGCAGGCTATGATACTGGCGGAAAGAAACAGCCAGTTTCTTTCCCAATGTTAGATAATTAAACCAGTAGAACTTATACAATAACATTTTCAGTTACATCACTTGGCTGATGAAACTCACCTAAAAGCTGTGGCAATTTAAAGATTGTTTGTAGTTCAAAATACGCGACAGAAGTAACAGTTGGAGAATCTTCGGTATTTTCCTCGAAGGCACATCAGAGTTCTCTCTTCACTAAACTGCCTTCAGCCTGTATGGTACAGCACTGTACCCACAGACATGCACAAATGTGCATACAGGAAAAGAGCACCAAGTCAAGAACAGCCTGATGGTTATGTATCAAAATCAGTTGATACCACACATTCTCATAAATCAATATCATGCTTTCCAATCATCCCAAGCGGTCCTATAGAGCTGCTTTCACTCAAATTCTGTTCCTAACTTTAGTCCTGTTCATAGGCAAGAAATCCTTTAAAACATACATTCATGGATGCTTTCAGCTTGAGGCAATGAGCCTGAGAAATAATACAGGTAAAGATTCAAAGAAACACAACTCAGCAGCTACTCATACAATCAGGCTGGGAACAAAAAAGTCAGGTCTTGTAATTTTCATCTGTATGTCTATGACAAAGAAGGAATTTCTTCATGAATATTTTGGGTGCACTTATGTTTCCATCCCCGAAGACTTGTTATTACATACACTTGTTATTATATACACCAAGCACTGGGCCAGCCTGATAACTCATGTTACCACTAAGTAATACACACCTTCAGTCAAGCTAGGCTAATCAAAAAAGAGTAATTCAAATGCAGCATATTCAAATGATTTCTACAGTGAAAGAATGAGCTAAAGGGCTTTTTTGATAACATTTGCATGTGAGTCATTAAGCAGCTGCAATGCTTAGAATGAACACTGCTCAGAACTCCTCTTCATTTTTGTTGATTAGGCTATTGGTTAACAATAGTCCACAAATATTTAGATATGTTGTAACTAATGAATCACTGACTGTTTTTGTTAAAGTTTAGATGGATCAATAATTTTTAGACCAAGAGTGATGTGTGTGAACCTCACCCATGTTATGAAGTTATTTTTAAGTGGCTGGTCATTTAAGTCCTACAGTATTGATTCTAGTTCATGACAGACACAGATATAATAGAATAAAGGGAAATAATATTTTTTTAGAAATATTTAGATGTATTAGAAGATATGTAACTTTTTAATTAGTAAATACCTGCACAAATAACCTTTACGTTTTTCACATATCACATCTTCCAGCCTCAAAAATCATCACTAATTAAAAGTTAGCATATGTTTCCCTGTGAATGTCTATGAAAATTTACTGTTTGACCACTTTTCTTCTGGTTATACCATCCCAAAACTCAGAAGAGACTCACTGCACACTGCAGACAGGCCTATATTCTAATTTTAACCTTTAAAGATATTCAGTAAGTTTAGTTGTTTAATAAATTACCACTGTATAAATGCCTGAAAAAAAAGAGAATATTTGCTAAAGAAATTTTCATTTAGTACTTATTGGTCTATTCATTCAACCCACTTCCCCTTATTATCATTTTGTTTGGTTTCACCCCGTTTTTAATTTCTTTTTATATTCTCAGATGATACATCATATTTTAGATAGCTTCTGCTGACCTCAGCATGACCTATGTCGTGTAAAGACAAACAGTAAATGAGTACAAAATAACACAATATGACTACTCTCAACCTGAACTATTAAGTACCTTACTCCTGAATAAAGTAGAAATTTTTTTTCTATTTCTCCACAATACCTTAAGCATCAACTGTCAAAATTAATCAAGTTATCAACCTAGATTTTAACTATCATAAATGCTGTATCTAAATAAAGTAAAATATATTTTTTTTCATGTATTCTGTCCTCTATGAAAACAACAGGTTTGTAATTTTCAGTACAATGATAATGTCATCAATAAAATTGCCACTGTATTTTGAATATCTTCCTTCTGTAACCATTGGTTTTTTTGGTTTGGTTTGGGGTTTTTTTTTGTTTTGTGTTTGGTTTAGGTTTTTTTTACTAAGTATTAAAATCTAATTTCTTGGTAATTCAGCTTGAGTTGTGGCTCCAGGGTCCTATTTGTCATCAGCCAGCCACGTCTGCCATCTAAGAGAAAGTGAGGGATGTTGTTAATAGAAGCACGGGCCGTACGATTGTGCACATGAATCACACATGCCAGTCTCTTATTCAGTCCTTCTGAAAGGACTTTCAGGTTTACCAGTCTGTGGTAACTGGTAGGTTCATTTGCAGGTTGATTTGCCAGGTAGCAGGCAGTGATCTCTAGCACATGCCTATTCCAAGGCTACTAAGAAAACAGCACAATTTTTGAGCAGTAGTGGATAAAAGAATATCTTCTTCTCTTAAGAAGGCGCATCCAGGACAGCCAGACAAATACTGTATCTCTTCAGGAACACAGCCTTTGCCTCCAAACATATCAGGAATTTGTTAGATACATCAGCGTATGCACATATCAGTGTATGCCTATACACTGGTCATTCAAGGCTACCAGCTCTAGAGGTAACATGTTTATCAACTTGAAGGTCTGGCCCTTTGAAGCTGGATTCCCTCATTTGTTACTGGCAAACTCCACCTTGACTACAGACCTCAGTTCGGTCCAAACCAAACTCTGTCTTGACAGTTTGAATGGCCTCAAAATCTATGTCTGCATTAGTAAATAAAAGAGCATTGGGGAATGTTGCCAAACACTGACTATTTGTTCTGTTAAAGCAGAATGTGGCCAGACCAGCTAGCACTTTCCTAAATGATTCCTGGGCATGGGCAGATGAAATTCCTCATGAGGAACCTGGATGTGGCTACCTGATTTGGTGGTTCAGACAGCTGAGGATTGGGATATAGAAACTCGCTAGCAGACCACCAGCGTGAGACAACAGGAACAGACATGGCTTACCAAGACAGACTTAGCCAAAGTAGCTAAAAACCACTGCCAGATGCCAGAAAATGGAATCTCTTTATCATGATCTCCATATCATACTATCATAAAAGAGATTGTGTTGGGAGGGACCTTTAAAGGTCATCTAGTCCAACCGCCCTGCAATAAGCAGGGGCATCTTCATCTACATCAGGTTGCTCAAAGTCTCATCCAACCTGACTTTGAATGTTTCTCAGGACGGGGCATCTACCACCTTTCTGGGCAATCTGTTTCAGTTTTTCACCACCCTCATCGTAAAAAATTTCTTCCTTATATCTATCTAGTCTGAATCTGCCCTATTTTAGTTTAAACCATTACTCCTACTCCTATCAAAGACAAATGTTGTGGGTAGTCCTGTCTTACAAGTAGGAAAGAGTACCAAAAAACTGCTTCATCACTTCTAACATCCCTGAGTACAGAGAATGTACTTATAGATCTCAAAACATAGTTCTGATCCTCTACAAATGCTCTTAAAGCATTCTCCCCACCTCTTCAGACTTCAAAAGTCTGACAGGATATCTACCTTCCTGAGCCACAATACTGAAGAACCACAGCACGACTGACCTTTACACTGCTTGGACTTTCCAGCAATACTTATTTTTGCACCCTACAGAATCAGTTCTGCTTCAAAGTCCTATGCAATCCCAGTGGCCAAACACGCTATGGGTTAGCATAAATTTGTGTGACCTGGAAAACAGGTGTCAAACCCCTGATTGATTATGAAATTGAAAGATGTAATCTAAAGGAACTAGAACAGTGGGCAGAGAATTTTCAGCAGCCCTATTGAAGCCTTGTTACAACCTGAACTCACTCTAAAATGGGTCACTTTTTCAGGGACAGAAAAAAAAAAGGCAAGTTAGACCCTTTATGCTATTGAATTATAGTTCTCCCAATCTATTAAGTTTTGTCCTTTTTTAAAATTACACAAATAAACAAACAAGTTATTCCAAACTTCTCACTTCTGTTCCTTTTGAAGCCAGCCATCTCAAAAAGGTGAAACAGATTTTCTTAAAGTTTTGTGAGGAAAGCATAATCCCATAGTGAACAGTGTGAACACCAAATCTCATTCCAGAGTTAATTTCTGTAGCCCATTTATAAATCTTTGAAATACAGGTTTGTAATAGAAATACTGACAGACCCTTAACAATAGTGCTGCTGTAATGAGATTTGTCATTTATGATTAATTGAGGATAGTCTTAAAACATCTTTTCTAAAAGCATCTTCTTTCCATTGGATATATTTCCCATAAAGCTATATCACAAAAATCAGTACCCCAATTTTGTCAAATGGAGAGATATTCTGCTTATTTACCCTTAATGATAATCCAAGCTTCTGAGAAGTAATAATTTCATCTCTGTCACTTCAATCAAACTGTTTTTATTGAAAACCTACGAAAGCAGGTTCTAGCAATCTGCAGTGTTTTTAATAATGTATTTCTAATTGATATATTGTTTTAAAATCTGTGAAATACAAATGGATTTGAAACAAATGTATGCCTAATTACATGATTGAACTAAGAATAAAAAAAAAAGAATGGTTCACTGAAGACTATTTAAAAAAATGTTTCATTCTAAATGTTTCACTTAGTGCATTAATACCACTTTGTGAATGCAGTTCGTTTACTCTAGTGTAATTGAATTTGCTTGTTAATCTGTTTCCAAAAGGTGTTAAAAAATACAGCTGCATAAGCAAATGGAATTTTACAAAAATGAATATTTATGAAGATCCAGATTTCCTTATTCCCAAAGGAATGATCAAATTTTACTCTAAATCTTTAAAAAGATTTTTTATCTTGCTTCTTGCATGTATTAGTGATGCGGGCTGCTTATTAATCAATGTTTAACAATGTAATTACAGCTGGTTTTAGTCTTACCAGATAACACAGATTAATAAATGACCTGCAACTAGTGAAGTGTGTAGAAAGGGTAATGAATTCCTTCCATCAGCACATTAATTTATTAGTAATAAACAAAGAGTATGATGAATTAGAAGAATTTGTAGAGTTTCTGAATATTGCAACAAAATTTCCAGATGAAAGCATTTAATCATGCAGTTTTCATTCTTTTTTTTCCTTTGAAGCAACTTCGTGAGCTATACCGCGCTGGGATTTGCTTTTCTGAGCTGTGTTAAGCTATCCATTGAAAGCCAGTTTTCCAGAGTTTTATATCAGTTCACATTGATTCAGCTCATACTTCTACACACCAATTTTACCTGTCACTGAAGTTGGTGGAACTTTGATGTGAACTAATTAAATTCTTTCCTTATAGCAAAACAACTTAAGGCAGCTGAGAAAAGCACTGCTGAATTAGTCCTGTCTCTACAGTGGCCATAACCGTGTGGAATTCTTTTGGAGAACAATATGCAGTTGCAGGTAAAAAGAAGCAGTCACAGAAGTAGCCTGATTAATGTGGCCTAACTGTTGCTGTAGTGGGGTTATCACATATATCTGCATACTAGAGAGATATAACAGCAAAAACCATAAGCAAATGTAATTTTAAAATAATTTTGTTATTTTAGGCTCCTAATGAACTTTTCTGGCTTTTCATCACTTCGATACAGACAGACACCTTTTGAAATTGAAGTTAGACCTTTCTGAGAATTGGATAATTTTCTATGTACAGAAAAACTGAAGGTTGAGAAAAAAAGGTAAGGCATTGATAATACACGATACCCAATGGCATCATCAGTAATTGCATCAAACAGCAACAAAACTCTTAAGTGGCTATCACAATATCCATAGGGATAATCCAGTACATCCCTCTGCACAGCACAGAAGCCTCTTCTTTTTATGCTTTCACTCCTGCTACTCTACTTCCTTGAGCTGCCCCTCTCCTCGGTTCAGCAGGAAGGAGGCGGAGGCAAGCTCTATGCTTAATCTTCCCTCACTCCTCTCATTTCTCCACAGTCTTGAAACAGAGCCAAAAGAGTGAGCAAGCGGAGTCATGTAGATCTGCTGTGCCCTTAGGTGTGAGAGGGTGCTTCCCAAGGACAAGCAGTACTGTATCTCACTGAGAATGTGCAGAAGAAGGCAGTTTGAACATCTCTGATCTGACTGTACCTTACTGTCTCAACTGCAGGTCAAATTTCCTCAGGAACAACTCCCAACCTCCTAGAAAAATCAGACTGACGGAAAGGTAATGGGAGAAGAGGTGGAGAGAGAGGTCTCCATTCTCACAAAAGAATGCAGAATTTTTGTTCCCTGTAGAATCTAATACTATTCAGATACTTCATATTGTAGATTTTAATTTTTTTTTAATATCTAGATAAACAACATTTGAAAGCTTTAAATGGTATAGCTCATTATAAGGTAGAAATGTTAGCAGGTAGAAATCTTAGCAGGTGCATAAAAACTAACTCCAGGGGCTCACATCAGGTAAGGCTCAGGCTCACAGCACTTGGTAATTGGAAGCATGTGCAAAGAACTATTAGAAGAGCTCAGAACCTACTGTGCTTTGACCAACATCCAGCCCTATTACCTATGTGCATCTAAATACTGTGCTGACTTCTATGAGAACTGTATAGGTGGAAGAATTGCAGCAGTGATTCTCAAAGTGGCACAGTGACAGAAGCATATCCAGGGGGAACCTAAGGCTAAGGGCATGTCTAAAGGGAATTCACAAGTAGACATCAGTGTGACTGTACAAGCTAAGCCTAAAAATATTCATAGATTTCAGCAGGTTAGAATAGGCTGTAATGAATTATGTAACTGTCATGAATTCTTGCCAAAAAGCTCCAACTAGCATAATGTTGTTGCAATTATGTCAATTCACAGGAGATAAGAGACTGGTCCTCTGTAAACAGTGTTTCGTGCATGAAACTATATTATCTCTACATTCCATTTATCTATGACTGCTGAATTTATGAGGAAATTATGTATGTAGACACATACATATGCATATTTGACAAATAAATGTACTGAAAAGTCTCAGTCTGAACAGATATGGTACACTACTTGCTTTGAGAGAAAAGTATCTTAAATTAATCTCCTAGTGAATCCGAATTTGAATGAAGCTCTTGCCAGCTGCCAGCAGTTACTCACAGGTACAGTAGAGGCAGTGCAGACTTAAAGCTATGTACTTATTTCAGCTGGAAGGAATGTGACAAACTATGGTATTTTGCTGAGCCTGATTAAGCATCTAAAATCTAGTTTAATTATGCTACAGCTGGTTATATGCAAGGCACATTATATGGCAGGACGAAGAGGCTGAACTAGTAGTAAAGCCTTACTGATTCTCTCTGAGAGAGAGAAAGCTTTCCATAGGCATGCTACAAGACAGCCTTCAGAGCACTGACTTGCAAATCATAGCAAGGGGCAGAGCTAGGGCCAGACCTGGGGAAGGAAGAATGATTTGGGACAGGGCTGCAAGCAGCAAAGACTGAGACTGGTCTTTCAGTGCACCAGGCAGCTTTAGGAGTGTGCCATAATTTTACAGGCCCCCTCAGCATTTTGGGATACAATGAGAGCATTTTTAGCTTACCAAATGAGGACACAAAGAAGACTTAATTCTCTCTCAGCCTGTCATGCTCTTTGACTGTAAATTTTAAGAGGCACACGATGGTGGGGTTTTGGGTAGGGTTTTTGCTTGTTTGCTTGGGTTTTTTTTTTTTTTGCTTGGTTGGGTTTTGTTTATGGTTTGGGTTTTTTGGGTTGGTTGGTTGGTTCGTTGTTTGGGTTTTTTTTGTGTAGCAACATTCACTGATAAGTCTGTGCCCATTTTGGGAAAAAAAAAATTCCCACTACCCATATGGAATGATTAGGAAGATATATGTTAACAATGAAGAAGGAACAGTAGTGCAGAATTTTTCTCCCGGAATTCAGGAGGCTGATTTCTGCTAAAATGTCCTTGACAGATGCCCTGGTCTGGCAAACTAATTTTTCTCTTTTTTTTTTTTTTTTTTTAACACTGGAAGTTCAATTAGGTAAGTTTATTTCTTACTGTGGGGCTTACTACAGTAATACAGCAGTTATAGAAATTTGTCCGGTAGTGTACTAATAACATAAATGAAAAAATACAAAATCATATTACCTCACAGACAGCATAAATCTGAATTCTTTTGTTTTAAGGTTCAACCTACCAGATATATTAATTCATTTCCTTTCCTGTAATGTTGTTTGAATATTTGGTTATATTTGATAAAGAACAAATTTAAGAAGCAAACGGAAATAGAAGATGTTGTTAATTCACATATCACAGTTGCCTTTTACTTTAATGTTTTGGACTGTACTATTAAAAAGGGCAAAAATAAAATTTCAAATAAAATGATACATGATAACCTGTTGAATCTCCCCAAAGTACACTGTTAAGATCAAAATAATTATAGAGTGTGAGGTAGGCAACCGTCAAGAATTACAGTCTGGCTATGAGATGGAAAACAAAGTGCATTAGCAAACACATGGTTGATTTAATAATAAACACAAGAAAATTATAGGATGCTCCAGGATATGTAGTATGAGTAGCAAATATATTTGTTACCTACTGTGGAAGTTGTAGACAACAGTGTGGCAAAAGATTATTTAGGTTAGCATGAATAACCTAAAAATAGGTTATGCTGTGGATTAGAAACTCTAAGCAACTGAGCAACACAATAACAGCTGAATTACTGTAGACAGCTGACATGTTATTCAATAGAAAGAAGAAGAAAAGAAAAAAATCAAAAAACAATTATTCAATCACATTGATGGGCTCTAAATTTATTGCAACCACTTAAGAAAAAGACCTAGACATCACTGACAACACTACAGTTCAGTGACAACTGCTAATTGAGCCATCATTGAGGGAAAAAAAAAAAAACCGCAAACCAAACAAAACTTATAGCAAACACCAACAAAAATAATTTGCAAACAATTGAAGCTATGGTCTTGAAAAACCTGTTATAAAAAGAAACTACACCCCTCTACACCACTTAACTCTTCTTACTGCTACAGTTCAAATCACCTTCTCAAGAAAGACATGCAAAAGGACAAAAAAATGATCTCTTGAAATTAAGTGTTTTCCATCTGAAGGAGCTTGAAAGATACTTATTGTTTAGTTAAGAGTGTCACTCACTAAGATTGAGTAGCACCTACCTCTCACCTAGATCAACGGAATGACTTACATGCGGAAAACATTATCTGAACTGAGGCCTTAGACAGAAGACAACTAAGAATTTGCTTGGTAAATGTACGTGTATTATAATAATTAAAAGAAAAAAACTATTCAGAGGTGAGTGGGTTGAAATTATCCATTTTGTGGTGCACATTATCATGGGGATAGAGATAGCTAATCTGGTTGCATGAAGGACAGAAGGGGTCCACAAGCAATGTTACAGTATACAGGTTTATATCTAAGTCTGCATGCACTGATCCCGGCAGGTGTTATCTTGCCCTTTAGGGTCAACTATAGCAAAGACTTTTTGCTCCATTATACGGTCATGTAGCTTAATTTTACAGAGGATTTGCATCATCCCTGCATTTGTATTAGAAGATTAGACAAACCAGAATTGACTGTATAAAAACAGTTTGTTACACTATGATAAGTAGTAAAGAAATCCCAACCCAAAACTACAGTCGGCAAATTCAAGCCAAAAATAAATGCATCCTGATAAAGCATTACTTACCCATGAAGCACACCATCAGGTGCACTTTCATATTTGAAGGAGTTAAAGTATGTAAGGTCCTGTAATTTAGTGTATCTGGCAAGCATCAATTATCCGAGGACAAAACAAACTTCAGCAGATTAATACATGTATTACTGGTCAGAAATCTGGTTTACTTGCAGTGGATAATAAAAGATCAGTTTTGGGGGGAGGTAAATCGACAGACCAGGGCAGAAGTGGCAGCACATCTGAATGGAAACTTGACAGTATATGTGAAAGATGGTAAAGAGGAAAATCTGCAGAGGGTTGTACTCCCAAGGGATGCAATTCTTAAATTATTCTACTTCAAGGAACACCTTCTCCCATACACTTTGGCAACTTTCCTGTCAGTAGTGATGCTTCACATTGCTACACTTCCTGGATCTAGAGGTGAAAGCACTGGAACTCCTGCCATTGCAATCTGTATTTTCTCTTTCAGGACTAAATAAGGGTTATGGCATCTGTTCTTTTATCCTTTCCCCTCCTACCTCCTAACACAGAAGGGAGATTGAGAGGAGAGACACTTTCATGCTCTCTCACAGAAGGAAATAAGGAAATAGAGAGATTGAGACTGACTAGAAGAGGAGGTATTATGTGGAAACAGGAAATCCACTGGGTCTGATTTTTCACCTCAGCTGGGCTGAAAGAAGAATCTAGGACTGTCACAGATGGAAATGATTGGATGTCACTTGTACTGAATAAGAACAGGAAGATACTAACCTCATTGGAGCATATTGCTAGAGTTTATCTGCTACTTACAACTAATTAACTAAAATATGAATTAACTGCCCTTATGGTTAGGCTCTTCTGTACACAATTTTTAGTATGACAAACATCCTAGGAAAATTGAAACTCTGAATCTTACAGATTATTGAAGTCAACAATTTGCTTATATGTGCAGATGCTTCTTGCTGCAGCTGGGCACAAAGGCATTCCTTTAACTCATAGGTGAGCAAGAGAAATTACCTCCTCTCAGAATATCGCCAGATGCTATCACAGAATGATGGCACTGGCTTGTCCTGCTCAGGCTTCCCACAGGAAGGTCCACAGCAAAATGTGAGGTACTAACAGACTCTGAAGAATGGTCAACAAAGAGGCGGTATATTCTCCAATGGCTCTTGTTCCTCAGTAAGACAGCTTTCAAATTCAGGTTTATCAAGGGAAGTAGTCTCAAAGGACCCAAGCATGCTTTTGGACCCCATACAACTCTGCTATTGTTCCTTGGGAAAGGCAGAAGCATTTCATGTTCACATATATGTAAAACATGAATTTAATTTGTACTGTTCTATGGAATGTATTTAATTTCCATTAAATAACAAGATGACATACCTTCTTATCTCTATTTCTGGACAGTGTTTCTCAAAGTGTATTGAAAATTCATAGATTTGGAAAACATGATCTAGGTATCTGTTTAGCAGAGTATAACTTTAAATCTCCCAAGAGAAAATTTGACAGTGAATTTTTATTACCATACTGATATAAGTAAAGACTTCAAATGTGGAGTTTTATAGCACTATTTTTGATTTGTGTTAACTAAAATAGTTAAAAAAAACAAAACAACAAAACCAAGCTGACATTTTATCTAGAAAAAGAATTGTTTATATGAACATGCCTTTCAACGAGCCAGTCCCAATTCTCTACAATTTCCTTATGAGGCAACAATAATTATTTAATGCATTGTCCTATTTACTATAATAGAGCTACTCTGACTTATAAATCCACCAGAACGTCTGAAATTGACACTGTGTGGCAAATTCGTCTCTGGTCCAGATTTGGAATGTAAGTGCCATTACATTTGTAGGACTAAATGCAAAGTCTGATAAAATAATTTATTATATACCTATTAATTATAAGTCAAATGTCACTATGTCACTGAATTTTAAATTTAAAAATATACAAAAATTGACAAAAAATGCACAAAAATGTGTACTTCATATTTCATAGAAAATCTTATGCACAGATAAAGAACTGTTTAGGGATTGCTTAGATTAACACCACAAATTCTGGGTTTAAAAGACTTCCTTCTATTACTTAAGCCTCATTTCTGTCTTTGCTACTGTAAAACACAGTTCAAATATTTTTTGTCAAAACCAATTTTAAGGATTCTTCTCTTGTGGACTGAACCAAGCTCAATACCATTGACAGAAACTATATTTGAGGCTAACCTTCAACACCATTTTCAAATTATTGAAATTTTGCTTCAGTCCTGAACAGAGCAAAGAAAGAATGTGTAATTTCTGCAAAAAGGGAATTTGTGAAAACAGAATTTTGTCACCATTTCCAAGCCATGCTCATTTCCTTACATATGCTTGTATAGACTTAGAATTCATTCCATATTTCTTGTATCACAATTTCAGATCGAGTTATGTGGTGAAGATAGAGTTAGCTAATTTTAAGGGGGAAAATATTTGAATATATCTCCAAAGTTTGCTTAGACCATTGCAATTCAGTACGGTGAATCTCGGCTAGTATGAAGTTAATATCACAACAGAGAAGCTTGGTAATGTCAAGAAAGCCATTCTAACTATGAGTAAAAATAAAAGACAGAAATCTGGCGTACAGACTTGGAGTTAGGAAAAAAAGGACAAAACAGAATAAAATAATAAAGTGACAAATATCTTGAATTACATTGTTCTGTTTCAGTTAACTATTTACTTTGGTGGTGTCTGAATTTTAACACATTGAGTTGAATGAAGTTCCCAGTTGTTTTTTTCCTTTTCTTTTTCTGTCAGAGGTTTTGTTACCAAATCTGAGGGTTGTAGGCCATTTAGCTTGAGTGTTTTGGTTCAGTTGTAATATTTCTCTTTTCTGTCTTTCTTTGCAGATCTAACTCTCAGCTGGATGAGATGCAATACAGGCTGCGCGTCCTACGGAATACAATTGAAGTATTACAAAACACTACAAATAAGGCTTTCAAATTCTGAATCAATTTCACAAAGATTTAATGTGCAAGAAGCACAAAAAAGACCACAACATGAATAGACCCTCTTAATGTATATTAATTATTTTGATGTGCCTGTGAATATATACATGACTGTTTTAACAAAGCAGTACATATAGTATGTCAGCTTTACCTCAATTTACAACTATCAGGAAGACAGGGCATTTAAAACGAGTTGATCAAGAAGAGGAACATACATTTTTTTTTTTAATCTCTTTTTTACATTCTTTATACACTCAGTCATGTGCACTTATATCCTTTCTGTGGTTACCATATTTACATACTTTTAAGTACCCTTATATGTATACAGATCTCATACATGTATTATACACATACAATTGTAAAATATAGTACAATATAACCCGTATAAATGCAGGTGATGATGAAAGTGAGTATCTGGCCTAACACTACATGCAGGTTATGAATATCTCTCGTTACCATTTCAGCCTTTCTGTTAATTTGTTAATTTAGCAAGTTTCTGCATTTTTATGAACATATTCATTCAAAGAATGAATACAATTTTATTTTTTTAGCACATCCTGTAGGTTAAAAATTGTCTTTTTGGGTTAATGATGTTGTAGTGAAATGCCAGCACTTCATGCTAGGAAATTGTGGAGGACTAACTAGGTTGAAGACTTCCTATATCCGTTTTAATCACTGTTACAATATATGCCACATGAAAAACAGCTTTACCTATGAAAATTTGCCAAGAAGTTACAAAACACCTGCATGCGAGTATTTATGAAACAAAACAGCCTTTTTAAAAGAAGATAAGCAAACTCACTGTTCTGTACAGCTCCCCTTTCTGAGTACACACGCATGAGGATGGGAATGACACATGACAGAGGATGAGAGAATCAAGAGCCCGTACTTTGCCTACACTTATCATGGTATCCAGCATATCAACAGAGCATTCTGAAGGAAATGCAAAACCTGTCATATTCTAAGCCATATTAATTATTCAGCAAGTGTAAGGAATACAGCACATTTTTGAGGCTCTCTCCACATCATTCTCGGAAGTAATGAGGAGTCCACAGGGAAAGTCCTCAAAGCCCGTAGTATAGTGGCTGTTTATCTCACAATGCTGAGCATAGTATTGTTATTATTGTTGTTATATTATTATTATTATTAATAATAATTCTAATTTTGCCTTATCTACCTATAAAGGTTCCATAAATACACCTCCCCCAATTTAAATTTCCATTTCTGGCATAACATTTTCTATATCAGCATCCACATCTGCGCAAGGCTTGTTTCAGATTCCCGCATAATCTTGCTACAGAATTGCAATTACACTCCCCGCTCTTCACTGCCTTCGCCTGCTTCCAAGACGATAATCACTTATTCTGTTTACATCGCAATATCCACCCTCCGAAAGGACACGGCGATGCACTTTTAGCGGATCAGTAGAAAACCCGGTCCGTGCCGCTCGGCATCAGCCTCGGGAAGGTTGCGCGGGACAGAGCCGGAGGCAGGGGTCAGGAGGAGGGGTGCGCGGAGAGAGGAGTGCGGTCGGGGCCGGCGCCTCTCTCCGCGGAGGATGCGGGGCGCCGGCGCGGCCCGGGAGAGGAGCGCTCCCGCCGAGGGTGCGTAAACACCGTGTCCTTCGCACCATCCTCCGCTCCGCAGCCTCGCTCGGGCAGCGGTAAGTTTTTGTGTCCGTCCCTCAGTTGTTTCACTCGTCGAAGGAGCGAGGGATGGGTTTGGAGAAAGGAAAGCGAAAGGGAGGGGGCCCGATAGAACTCTGAGAAAAGCTCTCCCCGTCCCTGGCTGAATGCTGACAAAAGAGATTTGGCAAGTTCCTCTCTCCCTCCGGTTTTACTTTATTTTTTTTTCTCCCTCTCCTATTTAAATTGTCTCATTGTTGGAGGATTACACGCGCTTCAGGTTACACCCGACGGGGGGTGGAGGGGAAGCAGCCGCTCCTTCTCCTCCCCAAATAATAACTATATTGTCATTAACCTGCTCTTCGTATTTGGGGTAAATCGGAGACGCGGGGCTAAAAACCTCAATGAAACAGAGGGAAGGGAGGCCGAGTGATGGTAGCCTCGAGGAACTTGACTTTTGTTACGGAGATGCCTCGGGGCACCATCCCGCAGCTCCCGCCGAAGTTTCCCTTTCAGTGGCAGCAGCCCAGGTGCGCGCTCAGCCCGGCCACGGGCGGGCACCGCGCGGGGTCAGCGCCGGGACCCGCCAGCGGCGGCGGATCGGGGTCGGGGTCGGGCTAGGGCTGCGGCCGGGATCTCTCTCCCTCGGTACCCCGGCGGCTGCGGCTCGGGGAGAACACACGGAACCCTGGGACGCGGGCGTCCGTCCATCTGTCTGGGCGTCCGTCCCACTCGCTAGGAGGACAGTCCGGCCGGCGGCCTCCAGGCGTGTGGGGCAGCCCGCGGGGCAGCCCCCCGAACCACCCGCGTTCGGCGCCCGCTCCCGGTGCGGCCCCTCCGTCCCGGCTCCGGGCACCGCGCGCTGCCCGCGGCTCCAGCACCGGCGGACACCCGACACCGCCGCGCGCTCATTGGCCAGCCCCCCCGGCCCCGCCCCCCCGGCAACGACCACTCAGGCGCCGCCTCGGCCCGGCGGGCGCCGAGAGCCGCTGCTGTTTGGCCGGCGGGGGCTGTCACTCACGGTGAGGGACGGGCCGCGCGGCCGCTGCGGTCCCGCCCCCTCGCCCTCATTGATATTATCGGCGCGCGGCGCGGGCGGCCGGGCTGCAGTCGGGGCTGGCGGGCGGCCGGCCCGGTGCGGGAGCCGGGCAGTGGCGCGGAGGCGGCGGAGAAGGAGGAGGAGGAGGCGGCGACAAAAGAGAAAGGCAGCCTGGAGGGAGGGAGCGCCGAGCTACAGACTAGCACAGCAAATTCTCCACCGTCCCCTAGCACCCACGAAGCGGCGGCAGTGGCAGTTTCTAGAAATATAGAGCTAGAAATATAAAATCACCCCGCTCTTGCACCATGGCTTTCCAAAGTAGGCTCCCTTCTTGGATTATTTTGTGCTCCGTCTGGCTGTTCCACTTTGCACACACGGGGGAGGCACAGGCTGCAAAAGAAGGTAAGGTGATGCGGAAAACAAAAGTTTGGGTTTATTTATTGCTTTTGCCCACCAAGTCTGTGTGGTGGCTCAGCGCGGGACCTGCCTGCCCCTGTCAGCTGCTTGTCAGCCCTTATTAAAGAAAAAAAAAAAACGAAGGACTTTTTTTTTAGTTGAGATAGAAGGGAGGAAAAACCTAGGCATTCTGCTGGTGGGGGTGTGCGTGTGTATGTGTGAGAGACCGGGACAACTGCCTTTGCCCCCAGGAATGAGGCTTGGGAGGCATTCGCACGTGATGAAACGGCATGGGGCTGGGGAGAGCCCTCGGGCCGGGGATCCGTGCAGGGGTGCCTCGCTGTCCGCTGCCAGCCCTCATTCTTCCGAGGAGGTAGGTGGAGGGACGGCGGGTTACCTTGGTGTTCCTCAGGCAGGGGCCGAGGGCCGAGTTCTAGGGCTTAGAACGTTTCATGGAAGGCAAGGCACGGCAGGGGGCTTCAGGCTGCGGGGCAGCTCCCCGCCGCTACCCCCCGGGGGCCCGCAGCGCTCCGGCCCCTGGGGCCAGGCACAGACCACGGTAAGGAGCATCGAGGGCAGTTTCGTACTTCCCGGCCATACAGGCTGGGCATGCATTTAGATACCCTACGGCCTGGCATCGCGTGCCGTGTAACGTGCGTGCTCTCCCTCGGCGTTGCTGGAGAGAGAGAGGTTTAGGGATGGACGTTTTACATCGTCTGAGGATCACAACGGGGCTTCCCGGTTTCTATCGGTCCAACATTGGTATCTGTGTAAGGCGAACCCCGGACATTTGGTTCCCCCTCGCACAGCGGCAAACCAGGCAGTTTTTCAGACTGACGGAGGTGTTGAAAATCATTTCACAAAGTCCATCTGGGATTCTGTTTTCTCACGCTGAGAAAATCCGAAATGATTTAAAGGAGCGCCCTGCTCCCGTTTGACAGCCGAAGGTCCGTCTCCATCTTCGGGGGAGCGAGGGGGACACACACACACACACACGACACGACATGACAGGGAAGGGAGAGTCAGAGCTTTTTCAGTGCCTCTGCATATGCATGCGTTTGTGGTTCCCCCCCCCCTTCAGCTGGATGCGTCAATATTTTTCATCAAGCCGCTGGCATGCAGTAAAATATCATTTTGAGCTTGTAACTGGAGCTTAAAAAAATGCCTCAATTAAAATGTCCTCTGCCCTTAAGAGAAGAAGTCGATGGCGAGGTTAGAGAGAGAGAGAAGGGAGAGCCTTACCCTAGCAGCATTTCGAAAGTTTATTTAAAGGGGCTGTAAAGCACAGAGACCCTCACACGGGGAGTACTAACGCGTGGCTGTAGGGTAGGGAGCGGGAGAGGGGCCGGGCAGACGGACAGGGAGGAAGGCGGAGAGGTTGTGGGCTGCTGTCCCGCTCTGCCCTGCGGATTGCTCCGTGATCGGGGCTGCGCCGGTGCTTCCCGGCGGTAGTCGGCCCCTTTTTGAATAATACGTGTATGGATGGATATGTATGCATTTATGCTTAAGAGTGTGGGTGTATAATGACAGTACGTTCAGAGAAAATCACCTAGCCAAAGGAGGGTCAGGAGGGGGCGAGCGGCAGACAGGGATTGATAGCGACTACCTGCTGCAAGTGCAGAAAACTCCCACGGAAGAAAGAGCGAGTTTTTTTTTTTTTTTAAAGGAAAAAAAAGTAACTTTGCAGATTCACCACCGGCCCCGCCGAAGGGCCGGTGGCGGCAGTAGCCCCGCGTGGTTACCCACCGCTCCCCGCTGGGTACGGAAGAGGGATAAGGGGGTGAAGCACCGAAAAGTTTTGCGAGTTTCCTTTCTGTAGCTAAATACAAGCCGCGGTGAGATGCTGGAGAGGAGCGGGGCAGGGTCCGCCTGGCTCTGTAAGCGAAGGAGTGACCACGTTACCTGCGGAGTTCTCTGCCCGCGGCCGGGACCCTCGGGGCGAGCGCAGGCAGAGGGGGCACTGCGGCCCGCTCCCCCGGGGAAGAGCGGGGGGGTGTATCCGAGTGCTCGGGGCTCCGCGCCGGGGCCACCGTCCCGGGCGCTTCCTCCCCGAGGCAGTGGCTGCCGGGCTGCAGGGGGTGTGGCGGGGGCGGCCGCGGTACCGGCGCTCCGCTGCCGCTCAGCCCCGCTCCTCGGCCCGGGGGCGCGGCCGCCTGAGCGCAGCCCCGCACAGTGCCCGGAGCGCGGCTGCGGCTCCCGCGGGGGCGAGAGGCTGCTGCCCCCCGCCGCGCCGCACCCCGCGAAGCCCGTTCCCGCGGCCGCGCCCCCGCGCTTCGCCCGCCGACTCCGGTCGCTCTCGGCCCGCAGCTCCCCCGCGGGGGCACCGCGCCGGAGGTTTCGGTGTGCTCCGTTCACGGGAGGCTGCGGACCCCGTCCCCCCGCATCGCTTCCACGCGCTGCAGAATGAGCCATGACTGCCACAGGGCTCCCAAGGCAGGGAGCGGGGCAGCAGCCGCTGGCCTACAGAGAGCTCTTCCCTGGTAACTTCGAGTGCCAGAAGGAACGCCACGATTCCCTTGCAAGGGGTGTTTGCAGAGCAGGGGGCTGTGGTTTTGTGGGTTTTTTTTGTTTGTTTGTTTGTTTTGTGGTTTTGTTTGTTTGTTTGTTTTGGTTTGTTTGTTTGTTTGTTTTTTAATTTGCTTCTTGTCTTTTCTTTCTGAGATGTGCCCACCCGTTGCTACGTGATGGAGAATTACTGCCAAATAAAAAGTGTAATGAATTGCAACCATAGGGTGTTGTGCTGGTGCTGAAATGGTTAAATTTTTCATGGTACCATTTTTTTCAGGACGATTATAAATGTTCTCGTTTAACAAACCACCACATACAGCATCTGCTTTACTATAGAAAGTGTTACAAAATAAAGCCCCTTGAATCCGAGCTTAATGAAATAAGCAGGTAATCTTTCTAGAGGGAGACTATGAAACTTCTTTAATAAGTAGTTCCACTTCATTACTGAAATACAGGCCTGGAAGCTACCGTTTTGTATTCAGCTAGCGTTCCATATATTACTGTATGAACCTTTAAATACCTCTTTTTAGTCATCTCATCTTTTTAGTAATTCACTGACATGTTGTGTTAAATTATGCTAGGAGAAAGGGCCAAAGCCAGAATTATAGCTGTTTCAAAAGACCTGACAAAAGTTGCTTCAAGTTACAGCCTTAAATCAGACATTTATATATCAGTCCTTAAATGTGTATGAAGTTATAAATAGCTTTATAGCTAAAGATATATGAAATAGGTTCAAATTAGAAATGCTACTAAAGAGTGAGTTTATTAGGCTGTGATTAACCACTTTCGGAGGTGAGGTTACATTTAGCTGGAAATAATTGTGATGTGACTAGAACTGATGTCTTTCTGTATAGAAATGTCATGGGGGTATAATGGCATGAAGATTTTAGTAAGCCATTGCCATAAAGTGAATTAATCTGATTTGTGAATGTGAGGTGTGAGGTAACTGCAGTCTTTTATTTTCTGTATTCCTGGTTATCGTTTGTTTACAGAATGAGCACTCTATCATCTAAGTATTTTTTTACTTTGACACTCAAAAAAGATCATTGCTTTTTCAGTGTGACTCTCAATAAGGGACAGACCAGTCCTGTCTAAATCAGTTTGGAAATGTGGAAATGTTGGTGTGTAACTGTTTTAAGCTGGTTGAAATAACCAGCATATGGCAAATGTCCTTCTAATGACAAAGGAGATGGAGAGAGCATGCATCTTAATAACTGATTAGTAACATTTTAGAGTGCTAAAAAATCCCCACTTTGTTATAAACAATGAAATTGTAAAGATTAATGTATATCTGCTTATATGTGGTTGCTACATAATCTCTTAATCATCTATTTACAAGTAAAGGTATAGCTGTGGTTGCAGATAATTTTTTAATAATACGAAGAAAAAAATATTAATTTGTACAAAATTTGTATTCATTCTATCGCTTTTTAAAATTCAGATTCTGTTCTTTAGTTTTATATTCCCACTTATTATATTCAATAAACTGTGGAATTTTCTTTTTTCCCCCCTTTTTTTAGTAATATTGCTGGACTCTAAAGCACAACAGACAGAGTTGGAATGGATTTCCTCTCCTCCCAATGGGGTAAGTACTCCAGGCAAAAACTAAGTTCCTAGAGACAAGTAATTACTGTATCAGTTGAAAGACCTGCTTTAAACTACTCTCCATCATACTTCTCTCAGTAACCATACCAAGTGTTTATGGTTTCTTCATTTTTAGAATGAAACCTTGGTTACAGTATACAAATGTACAAGTTAATTAAAAGCAAGAGGCTCTTAAGAAACTCACCGAAATGTTCTTGGTACCCTTATGTTTTGTAGTGTACTCCTTTGTGCTGTACAAATGATTACGTTATTTATGATACAATATTTTAAATAAATTTTTTCCTTCTTCCTTTAGAAACATCAGATTTGCTTCTGTGGGGAAACTTTCTAAAAATATGTTTTTCACTTTCTGTACAATGAGTGATCGTAAGTTTGTTTACTATGTTTTCTTTATAATGGAATATCACAGGCTGAAGAGCTCTAGAATAAAAACGTTTATATTACAGATGCGTTTGAAATGACATTCCAAACTTGAAACATCCCCAAGTCTTGAGGAGCTTGATATCTGGAACTAGGCACAAATTACGTTGTTAAAGCCACCTCCAGCTTGTTTACAAATTAATCTAAAGGCATTATATGAAATGTACCATTGTAAAATACACCATTTTAAAAAATGAGATGTTTAGGAATGTCAGTGTTATTTTCTTATTTATTATATGTGTAAGGTTGACAAATGCTGCTTTCAGTCTGAATTAAAAATTATAATGTTATAAAACCCCTTCTTCCTCTGGCCTTGAGGAAGAACATGTTCAGAAAGATATAATGGGTGTATTGTCTACCTTAGCTCAGTCCTACATTAGCTCAGTCTGACAAATCATAAATTATATGAACAGTTCTTACTCATGGAAGCAGTCTTGCTGAATCTATTGTGACTCCTTGCACAAGCAAGAATTTTGGGGATCAGTCCCTTAATCTTCAGTGCGTTAAAGCTGGAACCAGAAGAGCGTGAAGTGTGAGTGAGGATATGAAAGTGTAACAAATCCTTTAAATAAGAAGAATGAAAGTGTGAAAGTATCTTTCTTTAAAAGCAAGATTGTAATATCAATACAAGCATAAACTGGAAACTAATCTGAGGACTTCAGAGAGAATGTAATGTGAGCTCAATGCATATGATGGCTAATAACCTCGGCATTAGCGTTTTGCACTGATTGAAGCCTTTACCAGGGGTGTTTGAGAGATTAGCTTGGTGGCAGTTATATTAGGCTAAAGTGTAGATAATGAAAGACATGTCAACACATGTTACACGTGTCAGCATATCGAAAGATGAATGTAGAGTCAAATTCAACAGATAGTAAAAAACAACTTTCAGAGGTAAAAGCCAATTTCAGTCAGGAATTAAAGGTGAATCAAAACTAGTGGCTGGATTTGTATGCGTGAAAATGTTCAGAAAAACGTACCTGTAAATTACTGTGAAAGTATAATGTAATTAATGTAAATTTTAATTATTGAATTTTCTAGTATGCAATAAAGACTTCATGGGAATAAACACAGAAAATCTTCTTGAGAAACTTCTGCATCATCACAGTATGGAATATGTCAGACAGACACTCGTTAAATTCCTTATTCAATTGCAAATGCTACATTTAACATTGTTAAGATAACTGAGAAGTTAAAATACCATAAATTGAAACCAGTAGAACAGGACACATTCAAATGGAATTGCATGTGTATCACCATATTTTTCAGCTGGACAAAGAAAAGTTGAGTTTTCTTGCTGTAAAAGCTGTGATAGAATTAATTGCTATTAGAAGACTTTAATGAAGTGTGAACTCAGATGCCATAGGTGACAACATCCTGAAGTACTAATGTTTTGGGTTTTTTTTCCTGCAGATAAAAAAAATTAATTTATTGTATTAATGCTAGGGATAACAAAAAGTAGGACTTTTTGTGTGAATTTAGTTTTTTGTGCTGTTTTCCTTGACTGTAGCATAAGAATCTCTCTGATACTAGCTAGTCTCATGTAGTGGGATCTTGACTCTGAGAAAACTCACTTGTGTTGTGTTACCAAAAATAGGTTGACTTTGTAAAATGTATTTTGTTTGTTATTTGGTTTTGTTTGTTTGTTTGTTTCAGTTTATTTGTTGTTTTTTGGAGGGGACTGGGGGTTTGTTTTGGTCAAGGACTCCACATCAAAATCTAAGGAGACAGATTCTGTTGTGTGGTGCATTAAAGTTACTTTCACTTTAAAGATAGAATACGTTGTCTAACTGAATATCTCATTACAGAATCTCTCTTGGGAGGGAAGAATGCTTACACAAAATAAAAAATAAAATAAACCCCCTAAACCAACCAACTTAAAGAAACCCAAAGCAAATAGTACTACTTGATATGAAATGGAAAATATGAAAATCAGTAAAGTTTTACGCTTTATACCCTTTATGTCATCTTAGTGGGATTTTTTTTTGTAGTGTTTTTTTGTTTGGTGGTTTGGTTTTGGTTTTTTTTTTTTTGAGGGGGGGATGCTTTTCATTATTGTGACATAGCCAAAACCCTCTCAGTCCAGGGCCCCTTTTTTATTTTTTCCTGTTTGTACTAGTCCTTACAGAGGTGGAAAAAATATTACTCATTCAGATCTAATAAATCTCTTATGAAGATAGACTTTCTTTTGTTCTGAGGTTAATACAGTTCCATGTGCAGTCCCTTCAGTTAACTTCATGAGCATTTAATAATGTATTTCAGTCATTTAATACCATATGCATATATAATACCATATATACCAAATCTATATTAACTGTAGGTCCTTGAAATATGCTTTGATATTTACAACTTCTGTGCATTTCAGCATCTGCAGCTGTGATATATTTTGTGGTGATAACTTCCAGCATCAAATCAGCCACATCTGCTTTTTCTTGGAACAGACAACAACATTAAAAGGATTTCATTTGCTGTCAAATAGGCTTGCAAAGTACTGTATACTGTATGGCTCCTGGTCTGGTAAACCAGTGCTTTCCACACTTGTTTTGTTGCCAGTGTAAGGAATGTCAGTGGATGTTCCATCCTGCAGAGGTGCTGAGTGTACTAGTCCCACAAAGCACTTAAGCACTTGCTTACCATTAAGCTCATAAGTACTTTTACTGATCTTAAGCATGAGCTTAAGTGCATTATTGACACGGGGCCAGAGGGCCAAGTGCCATACAAAGAAATCATGGTTGCCTGTATCGTGGGGTGAGGAAAGCTTGCCCCCCGTCCTCTAATTTACTGCAGCTGTGTTTTCTGCAGTCAATTAAATGCTACAAGAAATGTGAAAAAAGGTGAGAGACTCATATTGTTTTGGTTACACCTGGGCAGATCTGCCTGATTGATTTCAGAGGAAGGTTTGTCATTGCTGGAGATGCAAATTCCCACGCTACCAAAGGCTGTTAAAGACTCCAGGGCTGTTACAGGCTTACCAGCAGGTTACATAGTTGGTAACCCAGAGAGGGAACATCAACAAGACCCAGGCTTTGAACCAGTGAATTTTCAGTCATATGGGTTGTTTTTTATTCTGTATGTAATCTCATGGTTCATTTGAACTTACAACTAAGTGAAGTTTGCTCCTCTTAACATGGGTGCAGCCACTGGACAAAATGTGAGATGAGAAGGAGCTGCCGCTTACCTCTTTGGTTTGTAAATAAAACAGAATGTGGCCTGAACAAAAAGGGGACAACCAAAATATTTTCTTGCTTTCAGATTTTTAATTCTGTAATTTTCTCTTACCTTCTCTCTATGCCACTTTATTCACATAGGACTGAGAATCATCTGACTCATGAGTTTCAGGACCCGATCCCATGCTTTCTATACAACTGCACTGAAAGTTTGACAAGTTTGATGTACTGTAACATTAGGCAATTTCAGTTTCTAAGACTTCACTGATTTTAGGTTTCTTTGAAAGAGAAGCTGCCTCTCTCCTTTCAGTCTTTGCTAACCCAAAACAATTGTGACCTTAACAAAATGTGTGTGAGCCCAGTGTGTAATCAGAACCTGACATGCTAAACAACCTTTTCTAAGGGTCCCCCTTTGCAACTCTGTCCATGTTATGACAGTGATTTTTAGAAGTTATTTATATGTGGAAGAAACATGGAGGCAGAGAGAGCCTACTGCTGCATTTCTTCATTTAGGTGCTTACGAGTATTTTTAAAAATACTCGTTAAAAAGGAGGAAGACATGAGTTATATGAAACTTTTTAAAATGCACAGCAGTTACATCTGGTGACATACTTCTTGTTATGTTACTAACTGTTTGTTATCATTTTAGTGGGAAGAAATCAGTGGATTGGATGAAAACTACACTCCTATACGAACATACCAGGTATGCCAGGTGATGGAATCAAACCAAAACAACTGGCTTCGGACTAACTGGATTGCAAAAAGCAATGCACAAAGGATTTTTGTAGAACTGAAATTCACTCTGAGGGATTGTAACAGTCTTCCTGGAGTTCTGGGGACTTGTAAAGAAACTTTTAACTTGTATTATTATGAAACAGACTACGACACTGGCAGGAATATCCGAGAAAACCAATATGTAAAAATAGACACTATTGCAGCAGATGAAAGTTTTACCCAGGGTGATCTTGGGGAGAGAAAAATGAAACTTAACACAGAGGTGAGAGAAATTGGACCTTTGTCCAAAAAAGGATTCTATCTTGCGTTTCAGGATGTAGGGGCCTGCATTGCTCTGGTCTCTGTCAAAGTCTACTACAAGAAGTGCTGGTCCATCATTGAGAACTTAGCTATTTTTCCTGACACAGTGACTGGCTCAGAGTTTTCCTCTTTAGTAGAAGTGCGAGGAACTTGTGTCAGCAGTGCGGAGGAGGAGGCGGAGAACTCGCCGAAGATGCACTGTAGCGCGGAGGGAGAATGGTTAGTGCCTATTGGAAAATGTATCTGCAAAGCAGGATACCAGCAGAAAGGAGACACGTGTGAACGTAAGTAAACACACAACTTGCTATAAATTATAGGTCATGTTCTACCGGCTTATTTTTATTTTTCTTTTTTTCAAGAGAAATACATGATCAGCCTGCTTTTAAAGTTTTTGAATCGTCAATCTGTAAAGTTCACACTGTTTAATTTAAAGCAGTCAGCTAATCTGATTATGGAAATCAGTTGTTCCATACTGTATTTTTAAATTTAAGCAAAGAAAGTTGAAGTTGTGTGAAGTATGACTACAGGTTCAGGACTAACATTTTAAACGGGTTAAGGTGTTGTTTCTTGTACTGCTTGGTAAAGCTGAGCAAGTCATACCTATCACAGAACATTGTATCAATAATGTCAGGTATGAGTAGGTAAACACTTTGTTCTTTCACATGATCTATGACAGAATTATAAGGAAACTAAAATGGAAGTTGTAAAATTACAACCGAGTGTGGTTAGTAATTGGAAGAATATACGCACAATAAAAACTGACTTAGAGATTTGCGTGAAGTGTGTAAAAATTCAAAGACAAGATAGATCTTTCAAACAGAATTTCAAATTTTCAGAATAAAGTGTGGTTTCCTTTCTGCAATATATTTTTTGCATAAAACTAAACTTTTGGCTTGCTGTAGAATCATGGTGATTATTTTAAAGTACTAGCAAATCAGAGACTACTGAGTTGTACTTTCTAATTCAGACTAATTCAGTCAGCCGTGTTCTTAGAATGATACTTATCTTTAGCATTGCTGTCTCTGGGGCTACAGGCATAAGACACTTCTGCTTAGCATGAGAGAGGATGTTTCATTGTCTTTGCTTAGGGTAAAAGTAAAAGAATAGGCAGTTTGTTTGAAGACAGGTATTTTCATGTATATTTAATACAAGGTCTATCATTTTTATTATAAGATAACACAAGGAGTTATATATCACCATATTGCAAGATAGGCAGACATTTTTTGTTGAGAAATGGTGTAAGTCAAAAATTGGAAAAAAAACTCTCACAAATCTATGAAGAAGAGAAATGTACATAATTTCAAAAGCAAAGCTGACATCAGCCAGTGGGTCTGATGTGCCTGTATGAGGACTTCAAATCTAAAACAAAAGAAATGAGTCTCCTTATTAATAATTTGTCCTCAGGAAAAAAAACAGTTGTGCTGTTGATGTGTTTTTATGAGGAAATTCGGTACAAGGTGAAGTGAGCGAAGTTGATCTGAGGCTTTCGTAGCCCCACACAAATCTTTCATTGTTCTGTTGGGAAGAGATGAGGTCTTATACACTGCAGAAGGTGATCTCATTAGGAGTAATTGTAATGTAAAAAACTGCCTGGACAAAATCTTTCAGTAGACTGTATTAAAGCTCTGTTAAAAATATTAACTGCTGTGTCCCATAGAAGTTTGTTTTAAGGTTTTTGAATATTTTCTTGAGTGACTGATTTCTTTCCTTTTCTTAGTTAACTTGCTCTTGATTACAGACCTAGTTATGGTTGATGTAATTAATATCCTAATGTTATTTCACTTTCAATAAAGGAGAGAAAGTATACAAAAAAGAAACCCCACTGTATGTTGGGAAGTAGGTGGGGGGCAGGAGCTGAGTGAGTGGGATGGATAGAGAAGAAATTGATGTTTGGTAACTGGCATTCAAGTAACCTGTTTATTAAACAGGCTTCTTAATTTCTATCCATGCTGATGTTGACAAAAGAATTAAATGATAACTTGTACTTGAGCATAGTAGCGTGCTCATTTGCAAGAACACTTCCCATTTTTGGCTTGCTTCCAAAACAATCGCTAGGAGAACACGCTACTCTGGAAATAGTCCAGAGAATCATTTGTGGTATTTTTCCTCTTTTCTTTCAGTGATCCTGTTAAGAGTTTCAAAACAAACTCTGGCCCCATATTGAGGCAAGCTAATGTGTTTGAGAGGGAAAAGGTGGTAGTCAGGCACTTGTCGAGAGTGCGCCGAGTTGGCAGCTCCGAGTCAGAATGATCTGGATGACTGTGGTTCACAGTAATTGCTGTCTGTGTGCCATGTCTGTGCTCGAGGATGTTATTAAGTATGATTAACAACGTAGTGACCGATAATACAGCTGGCACACTGATACAGTGTCTGGTTTTTGTGACAGATATTGAGAGAAACTTATCTGAACATTGACACTCATGCAACTGGCTATCTGTTACTGTCAAGCTGTGTAACAGATCAAGCAGAAGCAAGTTGGTGAGTGCTTCCTTAACCCAGAGCTTTTGCAGCCCTATCTGAAGGCTCACTTCTGCAAATACTTTGTACCTGGCATGCTGCATGACTTCTTTGAGACTACTCAGGGCAGAAAGCATTGTGCTCTGTCAAGATGGGCAGAAGTCTGATTCTTGTCTCACACTTGCTAAAGCTCTGCTGAATTAACTTAACACAATAGGATGGTCTTTTAAAGATACAGAATAATACATTATCTGGCTGCGCTGTAGCAAAGGTAGGAATAGATGGCCACATTGTAGTTCCAAATAGCTCTTCAGCCTGTAACTCCCGTGGGGATTTTCATCTGTGTTACACTAGCTTGATTGGCTGGCTGTGATTGAATAATGTGTTCCTTTTGCATACAGCTCCTCTCCTGTGTGTGAAATTTATAGAGTTCAGTTACTGAAACAATTGAATTTTGATTTATACACAACTCTGCACTGGATGTGTTGCCAGATTTTTTTTTTATTTTTTTTTTTAAGAATGTAAGTGACTAGTATTGCTGGGAAGGATAAGGAAGAAAACCATCGTGAGTGGTGAAACATATAACCTGGAAAATGATATCCCATGTGTTTCTTTTTCATTGCTTGATCTTTCAAACTGAATAATCTTTTTTTTTTTTGGATGTACACTGATTACTTCTCACTATAGGAGTGCCAAAGAATCCTGGCCACCTCAGTGGTCTATTGTGATAACACTCATTCATGAGAGACAAATTTCAGATATATACAATATTCACAAATGTAATTTAAAGCAAAGTCTTAAAGTTGTGTGAAACAAATATGAGAAAACTAGGTGAGCCTCTGAACTTTCAGTTGCAGATTCTTTTGCTTATGTGCAAGGACACTACTTCCTCAGTGTTGGTCTTATGTCTGCTGGTATGTGGCGCAAGGCTTAGGTATGGAAGTCGTACATTTTAAAGGATAGTCTTGAAGAGTACCTAGCAAAGGTACCTGGAAGGTACTTAGACATATTCAGTTCTTTCAACACTATGTATTGCATCTGTTCTGGAAAAAAAACCCAACCACAAAAGCCCAATTGACTTCTCAATAACTGTAGTGGATTCCCAATACATCTAACTCTGACTTTTTTTCACAGTGGAATTCAGCTGATATGTTATGTGTGTAACACTGCAATCAGTGATTGGTATTTGAAGGAGAAAATAATTCTGTGAGAGCTTCCAGTATAATGTATTTTCCATCTGTTTCATGTTAGTTGGGGGTGGAGAGGGAGAGAATTAATTTTATTCAATCAGAGCAGTAGAGTGATATTTCAGAAGGTGGGAAACTTCTCTTAATATTATTGAACTGAGAAATTACATAGATGATTGGGCACCAAGTCCAAAAATTCAAATTCCTAGGGGAAGCCAAATGGGTGCATTTTACTGTTAAACATATTATAATAGCGTATGCGTTAACAGTTGTTTTACTGGCCTCCACATGAGGAGGGGATTATAGCTATTTGCACATTTTGTCTTGGTGAGGTAAAAAGGGAGCTGCAGGCTTTTCTTTCCAGACTTTGTCAAGTGCTGTACACTGTGCCAGACACCAAGCTGCATCTGTTCCTTTTCTTTTTTCTTCTTGGGACAAACTTTTTATCTCTTTACTTTGTGAGATATTACTTGATAACAGATCCAGAAACTGAATTTGCCTTATGTGCAGCATATATTTGTGGTAAAGTATGTGTGGTTATGTTTGTTTGTTTTTTCTTGTGTGTTTTGGTTTTTATGTTACTCCACTTAGGAGCTGATGTACCACAAATTTATTAATAGCGGGCAAATAATTTAGGGGGGGAATGTGAATAAGTTGTCATTAAAAAATGTTACCATGCTTCCAAAAAGCCCAAGTTGCACATATTGTGAATTGGATGTAGAGTTTAGCTCAGGCAGTGAATCACAAAAACTATGGCTGACCTGCAGCTTGAGTAACCTAGGTTGACATTCCTGCATTTTCAACTTGAAAATTTTTTGCTTTGTGGAGATGGGGAGAAATGGTAGAAAAGTTTTCAATGGCATTTATATCATCAAGACTCTAAATGTTCCTTTTTTGAAAAAGAGTTACCTTTCTTCCATTTGCTTCCAAAATTACTCTAGGGAAGAGAATGTAATTAGTCTTAGCAAATTGAACCAGAGCAGAGAATTGAGGGACTCTGAGTCTTGGCATTTTCAGAAGCCGGTAGAAGTTCAACAGGAGAGCATCTACCTCCTTCCCTTTTTATTCCCTAACATATTAAATAATTTTTCTATCCCTTTTAAAAGAACGGTCAATGGGATCTCATATAAAGTCAAAGATACAACTGAATATGAACTTTTTCATTAAAAAAAAAGTAAATCTATTTCCAAAGGATCCTAGCAGACTTCAGAAAAATATACTAGATACTTCCAAGGTAAAAGTAAGACCTAGCTAGATGGTCAAGAATACTGAAGGTGTTTCTACTATGAAATGCAGAGCTGTGATTTCTGCTTCCAGCCCCCTTTGGAGTTTCTAGAAAGTTTAATGTCTTTGCTTTCATTCACCCTGGATTATTCTGACTGTCCTTCCTGTCAGAGATATGGTAGAAAGATATATTTTCTTGCTAAATCTTTCTTTCCGAACAGTCTAGTGTTCATAAAGAGGATGATTTTCACAATTTATCAGTCTGGTTAAGTAATTTGGGTTTCTTTGACCTACTTTATTCATATCCTTCAGCTTTTTGGATGTGTAAGCACAGAGAATAGAAGGGGAGAGGAGCTACCTCCACTGTTAGTCATGTCCTCTTTTAAAAGTGTTTCCAAATGAAGTAACATGAGGCCTGTGATCTCAGTGATCAGGGCTAGCTATCACCTGAAAAAAACGGGGGCCTTCATGCTTCATAACATTTGCTTCAGGTCTCTTCTGCATTGTCTTTTGGCCCCAAGATACAATTTTTTTTTTGTAGTGTTCCTTTGCTTGAAATGTCTGAATTTGTTTCATTAGTATGATTATTTGCCGTCATAATTTTGGTGATACAGCATTCGCTCTCAAGTGTGACATGAGAAGTAAGGTGATCAGAAGTTGAAGTGATCAAGTGATGAAGGCAGTCCAAACCAGTACTTCTCATCAATAATACCGTCAGAGTGATCCTTAAAATGGGTTAACTACAGAGCTACTGACAAGTTTAGTTTCCAATAAACCAGTTGTTTTGCTGCAGAAGAGCTGAAAGAAGTGAAATAGCACATGCAGGTGGGCAATCAGAAGTGAAATTGTTGGATGGAGTTGAATGTAGAGCTCTTTCCCTCTTCAGCCTCTCTTCTCCACCCCCCACCTGCCTGCCTCTCTGTTCTCCCCAGATTCTGCTGTCTCCAGGAATTAATTTTATTTTTGCGTCTTGCTAGAGGTTAGATGAATCTCAGTTTCTTAAACTAAATTTGTGGCATGGTAGTTGTTTGGTTTTTTTGGTCAAATTCACTGCTGTGCACAGATTTTGAAATCAAAACAAAGCCAGCAATGAAATCGAACAGAATCTTAGTAATTTCTTCTTTAGTTACAAGGAGGCACTAAAACTGTCTGTTTTACAGGTCTGGGATGTCACTGCTGAATTAGCTATGGTTGCTCAACAGCTGGGCTGTTAACTCCTTAGCCATAAAGTCTATTTCCTGTTTGTTCTAAATGAAGCTTTAGTTGCTGTTTAGAAGTGAAATCTCATCCTGTCAAGTCTGTTACCCAAAACCATACATCTTGCTTCTGAAACAAACTTTATTGCCCAGAAGTCTTTTGTGTGATAGGTATCTAATAGCTTTGTTACCACTATCTAAGTATAAAAAAATTTTCCTAGATGAAAAAGAAACTTCTTGCTTGGAAATTTAGAGGTTTTTGTTGTTTTTGTTGTTGTTGTTGTTTTGGTGTGTGATTTTTTTATTTGTTTGGGGGTTTTTTTGTTTCATTTTTGTTTTGGTAGTGGTTTTTTTTGTTTGTTTTTGTCCAGGGTTTCTGTTAACTTCTCAGAATTAGGCCACTAAAAATAAGTTGAGGTATTCTTTGATTTCTGAGTACAAATGGAAGAAGTGACACATATAAGCCTTGCTAAGGGGATCACAAGTGTCATGCATTCCATTGATATGACTTAGCTTTTTAAGAAAAAACAAAACCCATCCACAAAACATTTCAGGGACTGAAAAAAGAGAGTTGCAGGTTACATAGAAACTGAAAGTGGGGATCATTTAATGGAAGAACTGATCACAGAAAAAAAAGAACATAAAAATAACTGTTTACCTAATCTACTTTATGTATCTGTAAAACATTATTATCTAGATACTAAAATACTGTTGAAAGTTGTTCAAGAAAACTGCGGTTCAAAGAATAAATTTTTCTCTGAAAATAAGGAGCTTTAAGTAAAGGAGTGAAGTTGAGGTTCTTATTTGAAAAGTGGGACAACTGTAAGGAGAAATCTGTATTTGGTACTGAAGCTGAAAAAATCTCCAGAAAATTATGCAGACAAAATATTTGCTTAACTAGATTAGCTTTTGAATTTTGATGCATCTCAAACTTCCTGTTATTGTTAAAATAAATGCTCCCCACCAACAGTTCATATATATTAAGCAGTATTAAATCGTTAAGAATATCTTTCTGTTTTTACTTTGGAAACTGTGGAGATAGTTTTAATGTAGGTTTTCAGTTAATATCATGTCTATTATTACTTGAACTGTAGAGTAAAATTAATTATTGTTTCTTGACTTCTAAGCATTAAATCCTGGTGTTTTCCTTATACTGTGCAAGCTCTGTCTGCAATGACAATTTCGTTATTAAAAACAATAAGTTGTACACAGTTTATTGTGGATTAAAACTTTTTAGATTGAAAAGAAGTAAAACATTTTCAAATTAATATCTGCAAAGACAAGATGGATCTTTTGAGGTATACTCATTACATATAGTTATTATGTTGTTTTTTACCCCTCCTAAAATAATATAAATACCACTTTGTTAATAAAAACTTAAGACTGGAACCGAAATAAGACTAAAACAGTTTGTAGGAATTTCCTTCAAAGAATTGGAAAAGTATATTCAGGGAGCTTCTTGAAAGCCAAGCACTTGACAGCAAAAATACTGAGATGTTTTCTACCATAATCCTTCGCAGAGTGTTGTTGTGTCTAACAGAACCAAAAAAAGGCAGATTCACTCTTTAATTTGGGATTACCCATCTTTAATTTCATAAAAAGTAATCTCTTTTTAGAGGATAGTGTGTCTGATTTCTTCTATAACCTTACATTATTGTGAAAGCAGCAGCAA